>NC_057801.1:123093652-123101462 GCF_018294505.1 Triticum aestivum | reverse complement strand
TGTCGCTACATCTGTTGATACCTTACCTGCAATCCTAAATACTTAGTATAGGATGCTAGTTTATCATTGTTGGCCCTACCTTCGTGTCAGTCTGCCTTGCTATAATATTGGGCCGTGATCACTCGGGAGGTGATCACGGGTATATACTATACATACATACATACTATACAGATGGTGACTAAAGTCGGGTCAGCTCGAAGAGTACCCGCGAGTGATTCACGGATTGGGGGCTGAAAGGACCTTGTCCCGACGGCCCTCTGTGTGGATCTTTGTGGCGGAGCGGCAGGGCAGGTTGAGACCACCTAGGAGACAGGTGGGCCTGGCCCTGTTCGGCGTTCGCGGATACTTAACACGCTTAACGAGATCTTGGTATTTGATCTGAGTCTGGCTACGAGCCTATACGCACTAACCATCTACGTGGGAGTAGTTATGGGTATCCCGACGTCGTGGTATCAGCCGAAGCACTTCGGACGTCAGCGACGGAGCGGCGCGCGCCGGATTGGAACGTAAGCCTGCTCTTGTATTAAGGGGGCTAGTTCCGCTTTCGGCCGCGTACGCAACGTGCAGGTGTGCTATGGGCGATGGGCCCAGACCCCTGTGCGCTTAGGTTTAGACCGGCGTGCTGGCCTCTCTGTTTTGCCTAGGTGGGGCTGCGACGTGTTGATCTTCCGCGGCCGGGCATGACCCAGGAAAGTGTGTCCGGCCAAATGGGATCAAGCGTGTTGGGTTATGTGGTGCACCCCTGCAGGGAAGTTTAATCTATTCGAATAGCTGTGATCTTCGGTAACAGGACGACTTGGAGTTGTACTTTGACCTTATGACAACTAGAACCGGACACTTAATAAAACACACCCTTCCAAGTGCCAGATACAACCGGTGGTCGCTCTACCTCAGGGATATGAGGAGGGGATCGCCGGGTAGGATTATGCTATGAGATGTTACTTGGAGATGCTACTTGGAGGACTTCAATCTACTCTCTTATACTTGATGCAAGACGAAGGTGACCAGAAGCGTAGTCTTCGACAGGATTAGTTACCCCCCTCTTATTCTGGCATTCTGCAGTTCAGTCCACTGATATGGCCCCTTTACACATATACCCATGCATATGTAGTGTAGTTCCTTGCTTGCGAGTACTTTGGATGAGTACTCACGGTTGCTTTCTCCCCCCTTTTCTCCCCCTTTCCTTTCTTTCTGGTTGTCGCAACCAGATGCTGGAGTCCAGGAGTCAGACGCCACCGTCGACGACGACCCCTACTGCACCGGAGGTGCCTACTACTACGTGCTGCCCGCCGACGACGACCTGGAGTAGTTAGGAGGATCCCAGGCAGGAGGCCTGCGCCTCTTTCGATCTGTATCCCAGTTTGTGCTAGCCTTCTTAAGGCAAACTTGTTTAACTTATGTCTATACTCAGATATTGTTGCTTCCGCTGACTCGTCTATGATCGAGCACTTGTATTCGAGCCCTCGAGGCCCCTGGCTTGTATTATGATGCTTGTATGACTTATTTTATTTGTAGAGTTGTGTTGTGATATCTTCCCGTGAGTCCCTGATCTTGATCGTACACATTTGCGTGCATGATTAGTGTACGATTGAATCGGGGGCGTCACAAGTTGGTATCAGAGCCGACTGCCTGTAGGAATCCCCCTTCCACACTCCTTGGCCGAAGTCGAGTCTAGTCACTACAAAACTTTTACTAACATGGCTGTGTGCCTTACGGGCCCACGTCGCCATCGAGTGGTACTAGGATCTTTTACTCCTCGACCTTTACTCTGGGACTCTGAACTCCTTTCTACTCGGGTTAAACGAATTTACTAACTCTAACATTAGGATCCCGTTACCACGTTCACCCCGAAGTTGGATAAGCCATAGTTATTCTGTAGGATAGCATTTTGAATAGTGCCCATGTTGTCATTTGACTCCATTGAAACATCTTTGTTTTCAGATGGAACCCACGAGGCAGGTCGTGCGCCACACTGCGGCCATTGGTGCCTCAGGATCACCTGCTGTGCTAGCTGATATGATGACCTATCTGGGTTATCGCTGGCACCCTGAGTACACCGTCTACGAGGAGTACCAGGACTTTAACCAGGAGCAGTACCGTGCCATCGTCCACCTCTACTCTCGGGAGTATGAGTCCACTACCGTGCTGCACACCGCTCATGGTGTTGGAGTGACCATCGAGATGGCAGTCCACGATGCGGCTCATGCTGCTCTGACACGTCTTCGTGGAGAGTATCAGGCATTGGACACTTCCCCTTTCAGGCACATTCCTATCGCATCTGACGTTGGTGCGGAGGGATACTACACTGCCGCCTACTCCACCATCACCCGAGAGCCCTTCCACCATCAGCGCCTGGTTCTGCATGCTGATGGGCTGGACCGAGCTAACAGAGCTCTTCGCCACGAGTTGTACACCACTCGTCAGCACCTTTACAGGGCTCTGACGCGGTTGCACCCCTTTGTCCGGTCTGGACAGCTGCCGCGTTCTGCGATCTACCCAGCCAGGACCGTGATGCCCCACAGTGTCGGATGGCCAGAGGTGGGAGGCTACTCTCCCGCACTTGGTCCTCTTCTGCCACCTGAGCGTCGGGTTCTACACCAGAGTATCCGCGGCCCCCAGGCCACTGACGTGGAGGACTATCCGTTGCCTCACTACCAGCTGTCAGGTTACAGCTACCTTCACAGTACCTCCTGGGACTGATGTAGTCTTGCTCATTAGTCTTAGATGCACTCGCGAGCCTGCGTGCCGCCTATGATGACTTAGTCTATGTACGGAACTCTGTGTACTGAACTCTATGTCCGACCCCTTTTGTAAGTTATGCCGACTATCTATGTGGTATCTGTCGTGCTCCTTTCATTATGCATGTTTCATCATGAATGACTCTTGTCTATGCAAATTTCTCAATACTGAACTACCCCTGTTATATATTAGCAGGATGGTTAGACCAGCTGGTCGTGGTCGTGGTGGCAACTTCCCACCACCGCCTGAGTACATGGCTGGTATGATCGAACAGCTTGAGATGAATCGCCAGTTCATGGAAAACGTGATGGCTCAGTTTCCTCGCCCCAATATGAACCAGCATCCAAACACAACAACTCTGCAGGATTTCATACGCCTCAACCCAAGTGTGTACCGCAGCTCAACCCAGCCGCTGGATGCTGATGACTGGCTCCGTGACATCACCTATGAAATGGAGTCTGCTGATGTAGCCCCTGCCAGCTATGTCACTTTTGCTTCCTTCTTCCTGAAGGGACCCGCAGCTCAATGGTGGGACAGCCATAGGCGTACTCTGCCAGTTGGGAGAATCGTCTCCTGGCCAGACTTTCAGGCTGCCTTCCGTGCCCGCTTCATTCCTCAGGGAGTCATGGACCGGAAGAAGCGTGAGTTTCGCAACCTCACCCAAGGCAACAAGACTGTTGAAGCTTATCAGCGGGAGTTTCTGGACTTGTCTCGCTATGCTGAAGAGGACATTGCAACTGATGCACGTAGGCAGGAGAAGTTCCGTGACGGCCTTCAAGCTGACATCAAGCTCGCACTGCTAGTGCACGACTTTGCTGATTTCGCCACCTTGGTGAAGAAGGCCATCAATGTTGAGACTGGTCTTCAAGAACACCATAGCTCTCAAAGGCGCAACCGTGACACGGGCTCATCTTCGGGCCCGCCCTCGCAGAAGCGTAAGATATGGATCCCGAACAGCATGTACCGTCCAAATGCACCAGCCCCAAGGCAGTCTTACGCTGCACCTCGTCTGCCTACTGCTCCAACTAGGCTGCCAAGGCTTCCAGCTCCGCCACCCCAAGCTCCTGTTCCCACTCCCAATAATGGCATGTGCTACAAGTGTGGTCAACCAGGTCACCGTGCTAGGGATTGCATTCAGAATCAGAATCAACTGGCCCTTCCAGCCGCTGGCCGTGGAAACAACCAGGCCCGCAACAACAATGCCAAGTCTTATGGCCGTGTTCATGCCAACCACATTGATCTGAATGAAGCTCAAGACCAGCTTGCTACTGTGATGGGTACACTCCTCGTAAATTCAGTACCAGCATCCATTTTATTTGATACAGGTGCATCGCATTCATTCATGTCAGAAGAATTTGCATACAAGCATGATGTTAAATTTGAGCAGATGAACACTTCGGTAGTGGTAAAAACCCCCGCGGGACAATGTCAGACCTCCATGGTTGGCATTGACGTCCCTGTGGAAATCGAAGGGTTGGAGTTTCGTGCCTCGCCCATTATACTGAAGTCGTCTAACATTGACCTCATTCTGGGAATGGATTGGTTAAAGGCGCATACTGCTTCTATCGTTTGCGCCACTAAGACCGTACATCTGCTACACCCTTCTGATGAAATAATTAGCTATGATGCTCATCTGGTTCGGAATGCCGAGGCCAGGCTTTATGCCTTAAACGCATTGAACGTTGCACCACTCAAGGGCATTGAAAACATTCCCGTCGTGCGTGAATTCCTAGACGTCTTTCCTGAAGAACTCCCAGGGATTCCCCCTGCTAGAGCTGTCGAATTCGTCATCGACTTGAAACCAGGCACCACTCCTATAGCCAAGAGACCCTACAAGATGCCGCCGCATGAACTCCTTGAGCTTAAGGAGGAAATCGATAAATCTCTTCAAAGTGGTTTCATTCGCCCAAGTTGCTCTCCTTGGGGAGCACCTTCTCTCTTTGTCAAGAAGAAAGATGGGACAAACCGATTGGTCCAAGACTACCGTCCTATAAATCAAGCTACCATTCAGAATAAGTATCCTCTTCCTCGGATCAATGATCTGTATGATCAATTGGCTGGATCATCAGTGTTCTCTAAACTCGACTTGAGGTTGGGTTACCATCAGATCCGTGTTCGTGAGGAAGATATCCCCAAGACCGCCTTTGTGACTCGTTATGGTTCATACGAGTACACCGTCATGTCTTTCGGCTTAACCAATGCTCCAGCCACCTTCTCTCGCCTGATGAACTATATATTCATGGATTACCTCGACAAGTTCGTCGTGGTTTATCTGGATGATATTCTGGTATTTTCCAAGAACGAAGAGGAACATGCTGAACATCTTCGCCTCGTGCTGGAAAAGCTACGAGAGCATCAACTTTATGCCAAGTTCTCCAAATGTGAATTCTGGCTTCCCGAAGTAACCTATCTCGGGCATGTCATCTCTAAGGATGGTATTGCCGTCAACCCTGAACGAGTTCAGGCTATTCTCGATTGGACTCCTCCGAAGAACGTTAAGCAAGTCAGAAGTTTTCTCGGTCTCGCCAGTTATTGCCGTCGATTCGTCGAGAACTTCTCCAAGATTGCCAGGCCTCTGACTAACCTATTGCATAAGGGCGTCAAGTTCCAATGGACAGATAAATGTCAGGAAAGTTTCCAGGCACTCAAGGACAAGTTAACTTCTGCCCCAGTACTAGCTCCACCTGATACTAAGAAGGACTTCGTCATTTACTGCGACGCTTCCCGTCAAGGATTAGGCTGTGTCCTAATGCAAGAGCGCAAAGTGGTTGCTTATGCCTCTCGTCAATTGCGCCCTCACGAAGAGAACTACCCAGTTCACGACCTCGAACTTGCTGCTATCATTCATGCACTAAAACAGTGGCGACATTACCTACTCGGTAATCGTTGCGAGATCTTCACTGACCACCAAAGTCTGAAGTATCTATTTACTCAGCCAGACCTGAACCTCCGTCAGCAGAGATGGATGGAGACTGTTGCAGACTTTGATTTGGGTATTTCCTATACCCCAGGCAAGGCTAATGTAATGGCTGATGCCTTGAGCCGCAAGTCTTACTGCAACCACCTCCAGGTTCACAAAGTTCAGCCCTCACTTGTTGAAGAATTCAGAAAGCTAAACCTCCATATTGTTCCTCCGGGTGCACTCGCTCCCCCTCCCCCGGAGTTCCGCAAGATGAATCTCCGTGTTGTTTCCCAGGGTTCCCTCTATACCCTGGCTGTTGAACCCGATCTCGTGGGCACCATAAAGACAATGCAGGGATTTGACTCTGAAGTCTACAAGATTAAGCAAGACCTCAAAGAAGGAGGTTCCTCATCCTTCACTATTGCTGATGATGGCGCCTTGTACTTCAAAGGCCGCCTAGTGGTGCAGTGTAAGAAGGAAAACCTGAATATGACCCAGGAGGTTATGAAAGAAGCTCATGATACGCCTCTATGTATCCATCCTGGTAGTACGAAGATGTATCAAGACATCCGCCAGAGATTCTGGTGGTCTAACATGAAGCAAGACATTGCTCGTTATGTTGCTGAATGTGACGTTTGCCGTCGTATCAAAGCAGAACATCAAAGGCCTGCTGGAACTCTGCAACCTATCTCTATTCCTGAATGGGAATGGGACCATGTTGAAATGGACTTCGTCACTGGATTCCCCAAATCGCAGAAAGGCAATGATGCTATTCTTGTCGTCATTGACCGACTTTCTAAAGTTGCACATTTTCTGGCTGTCAAGGAAACGATCACTGCTAGTCAGCTGGCAAACCTCTACATGACCAGAATTGTCTCGCTTCACGGTATTCCATTGGTTATCAGTTCAGACCGTGGCAGTTTATTCACTTCAAGATTCTGGGCAAGTTTCCAAGAAGCTATGGGCACTCATCTATCTTTCAGCACTGCTTTTCATCCTCAGTCACAAGGGCAAGTTGAACGTGTCAACCAAGTTCTCGAAGACATGCTTCGAGCTTGTGTTATTTCCTTCGGCAAGAAATGGGAGGAATCTCTTCCGTATGCCGAGTTCTCTTATAATAATAGCTATCAGGCTAGTCTGAAGATGGCCCCCTTCGAAGTGTTATATGGACGAAAGTGCCGAACCCCTCTGAACTGGTCAGAAACTGGGGAACGTCCACTCTTTGGTCCGGATATTATCCAACATGCCGAAGATCAAGTCCGCATTATTCGCGAGAATCTCAAGACTGCTCAGTCACGCCAGAAGAGTAATTATGACCGTCATCATAAAGACATGGTCTATCAACCTGGTGAAAAGGCCTATCTTCGCGTTACACCAATGAAGGGTGCTCACCGCTTCGGGATCAAGGGCAAGCTAGCTCCTCGCTATATTGGCCCATTCACTATTCTGGAAAGGTGTGGAAAGGTGGCATATCAACTGGAGCTTCCATCGAACCTTTCTCAGGTTCACGATGTGTTCCACGTGTCACAACTTCGACGCTGCTTCAAGGACCCGATCCGAGCCGTGGACCATGAAGTGCTCGAATTACAATAGGACCTCTCCTATAAAGAGAATCCGGTCCGCATTCTCGACCAAGCTGAACGCCGCACACGTCAGAAGGCGATCAAGTTCCTCAAGGTCCAGTGGCCGAATCACTCTGAAGACGAAGCCACCTGGGAACGCGAGGATCGCCTGCGTGATGAATACCCCGCACTGTTTCCTTCTACCTCCTAAAATCTCGGGACGAGATTTCTTGTAGTGGAGGAGATTTGTAACGCCCGGATAATCTTGCTACAGTAATCCCACGCTAATCATGGCACGTCATCCCGATTACTGTTGCTATCCTCGCAGTAATTCGAAACCGTTCAAATTCAAAATTCAAATTGATGAAAACAATAAAAATTTTCAAAATTTAAAATAAAATTGTTCGGTGGTTGTCAAATATTACAAAGGTAATTATGGTGAAGTAGACACATTTTTATAAAATGCATAAATATTTTAAATTGATTAAAACAGAAAGGAAAATAAATTTTAAAAAAAGGCAAAAACAACAGACACCCCCCTCCCCCCGCTGGGCCAAGTGGCCCAGCTGGCCTCCGCCGCCCGAACAGGCCGGCCCAACCGGCCAAA
>NC_057801.1:123090928-123092323 GCF_018294505.1 Triticum aestivum | reverse complement strand
CCGGGTTCGCCCGTTAGCGGGTGGCGACCGCACCCTGCACCCAACGCCCGTAAGGCCCCATGGGCCACTGACTGGGGGGCCCCACCCCCAGAACGCAAAAAAAAATAAAATAAAAGAAAAAATAATAAATAAATAGTAAATAATAAAATAAATAAAAAACAATAAATAAAATTAATAAAATTAAAATGATTTAATAAAATTATTAATTAATTAATTAAGTTAATTAAGTTAATTAATCCGGTTTAATTAAATTAATTAACTAGTTAAGTTTAATTAAACCCTGATTAACCTAACAGGGTATGACAGGTGGGTCCCACTGGACCCACGCGTAAGTTTGACTTAGTCAACTCTGTTGACTGCTGACGTCAGCATGACATCATGCTGACGTCATAAATCCATTTTTCGAATTAATTAAATATTTAATTAAATTCCAGAAATTGTTAAAATCTTTTAAAAATCATATCTTTTAATCCGTAACTCGGATTAAAATATTTTCAACATGAAAGTTGCTCAGAACGACGTGACGATCCCGGATACGCAGTCCGTTCGTCCGCCACACACCCCTAGCATACCGAACACGCAACTTTCCCCCTCCGGTTCACCAGTCCGAAAACGCAAAACACCGGGAATACTTTCCCGGATGTTTCCCCCTTTCGTCGGTATCACCTACTATCGCGATTGGGCACACCTAGCATCGTTACTTGTCATGTCATGCATCGATATGCATTTTTTTGCATGGTATTCATTGTTTCTTCCCCCTCTTCTCTCCGGTAGACTACGAGACCGACGCTGCTGCTGCCCAGTTCGACTACGGAGTTGACGACCCCTCTCTCTTGCCAGAGCAACCAGGCAAGCCCCCCCCCTTGATCACCAGATATCGCCTATTCTACTCTATACTGCTTGCATTAGAGTAGTGTAGCATGTTACTGCTTTCATTAATCCTATTCTGATGCATAGCCTGACATTGTCGCTACATCTGTTGATACCTTACCTGCAATCCTAAATACTTAGTATAGGATGCTAGTTTATCATTGTTGGCCCTACCTTCGTGTCAGTCTGCCTTGCTATAATATTGGGCCGTGATCACTCGGGAGGTGATCACGGGTATATACTATACATACATACATACTATACAGATGGTGACTAAAGTCGGGTCAGCTCGAAGAGTACCCGCGAGTGATTCACGGATTGGGGGCTGAAAGGACCTTGTCCCGACGGCCCTCTGTGTGGATCTTTGTGGCGGAGCGGCAGGGCAGGTTGAGACCACCTAGGAGACAGGTGGGCCTGGCCCTGTTCGGCGTTCGCGGATACTTAACACGCTTAACGAGATCTTGGTATTTGATCTGAGTCTGGCTACGAGCCTATACGCACTAACCATCTACGTGGGAGTAGTTA
>NC_057801.1:123080070-123090918 GCF_018294505.1 Triticum aestivum | reverse complement strand
GCTTAAGAAATGGCATATTTTAGCTCCTAAATGACTTCATATGCTTAGCTAGCTCCAAAATGACATAATAACCTTACTTAGCTCTAAAATGACCTATTTAACCTAGGATAGCTATAAAATGACCTATACTTAGCATTTTCCCTCCAAAACGACTCAATATGCTTAGCTAGCTCAAAAATTACATAATAAGCTTAATTAGCTCCAAAATAACCTATATAACCTAGTATAGCTCCAAAATGACCTATAGTTAGAATTTTTTTCCTCCAAAATGACTTAATATGCTTAGCTAGCTTCAAAATGACCTATTTAACCTAGGATAGCTCTAAAATGACCTATACTTAGCATCTTTTCCTGCAAGATGACTTAATATGCTTACCTAACTCTAAAATGACATAATATGCTTAAGAAATGACATATTTTAGGTCCTAAATGACTTCATATGCTTAGCTAGCTCCAAAATGACATAATAACCTTACTTAGGTCCAAAATGACCTATTTAACCTAGGATAGCTCTAAAATGACCTATACTTAGCATTTTTTGCTCCAAAATGACTCAGTATGCTTAGCTAGCTCAAAAATTACATAATAAGCTTAATTAGCTCCAAAATGACCTATTTAACATATGATAACTCTAAAATGACCTATACTTAGAATTGTTTTCCTCCAAAATGACTTAATATGCTTAGGTAGCTTAAAATGACCTATTTAACCTAGGATAGCTCTAAAATGACCTATACTTAGCATCTTTTCCTCCAAAATGACTTAATATGCTTACCTAACTCTAAAATGACATAACATGCTTAAGAAATGACATATTTTAGGTCCTAAAGGACTTCATATGCTTAGGTAGCTCCAAAATGACATAATAACCTTACTTAGCTCCAAAATGACTCAATATGCTTAGCTAGCTCAAAAATGACATAATAAGCTTAATTAGCTTTAAAATGACCTATTTAACCTAGGATAGCTCTAAAATGACCTATACTTAGCATTTTTTTGCTCCAAAATGACTCAATATGCTTAGCTAGCTTAAAAATTACATAATAAGCTTAATTAGCTCCAAAATGACCTATTTAACCTAGGATAGCTCTAAAATGACCTATACTTAGCATTTTTTCCTCCAAAATGACTTAATATGCTTAGCTAGCTTCAAAATGACCTATTTAACCTAGGATAGCTCCAAAATGACCTATACTTAGCATCTTTTCCTCCAAAATTACTTAATATGCTTAACTAGCTCCAAAATGACATAATATGCTTAAGAAATGACATAGTTCAGCTCCTAAATGACTTCACATGCTTAGCTAGCTCCAAAATGACATAATAAGCTTACTTAGCTCTAAAATGACATATTTAACCTAGGATAGCTCTAAAGTGACCTATACTTAGCATCTTTTCCTCCAAAATGACTTAATATGCTTAGCTAGCTCTAAAATGATATAATATGCTTAAGAAATGACATATTTTAGGTCCTAAATGAGTTCATATGCTTAGCTAGCTCCAAAATGACATAATAACCTTACTTAGCTCCAAAATGACCTATTTAACCTAGGCTAGCTCTAATATGACCTATAGTTAGCATTTTTTCCACCAAAATGACTCAATATGCTTAGCTAGCTCAAAAATTACATAATAAGCTTAATTAGCTCCAAAATGACCTATTTAACCTAGGATAGCTCTAAAATGACCTATACTTAGCATTTTTCCTGCAAAATGACTTAATATGCTTAGCTAGCTTCAAAATGACCTATTTAACCTAGGATAGCTCTAAAATGACCTATACTTAGCATCTTTTCTCCAAATTTACTTAATCTGCTTAACTAGCTCTAAAATGACATAATATGCTGAAGAAATGACATAGTTTAGCTCCTAAATGACTTCACATGCTTAGCTAGCTCCAAAATGACATAATGACCTTACTTAGCTCTAAAATGACCTATTTAACCTAGGATAGCTCTAAAATGACCTATACTTAGCATTTTTCCTCCAAAATGACTCAATATGCTTAGCTAGCTCAAAAATTACATAATAAGCTTAATTAGCTCCAAAATGACCTATTTAACCTAGGATAGCTCCAAAATGACCTATACTTAGCATTTTTTCCTCCAAAATGACTTAATATGCTTAGCTAGCTTCAAAATGACCTATTTAACCTAGGATAGCTCTAAAATGACCTATACTTAGCATCTTTTCCTCAAAAATGACTTAATATGCTTAACTAGCTCTAAAATGACATAATATGCTTAAGAAATGGCATATTTTAGCTCCTAAATGACTTCATATGCTTAGCTAGCTCCAAAATGACATAATAACTTTACTTAGCTCTAAAATGACCTATTTAACCTAGGATAGCTCTAAAATGACCTATACTTAGCATTTTTCCCTCCAAAACGACTCAATATGCTTAGCTAGCTCAAAAATTACATAATAAGCTTAATTAGCTCCAAAATAACCTATATATCCTAGGATAGCTCCAAAATGACCTATAGTTAGAATTGTTTTCCTACAAAATGACTTAATATGCTTAGCTAGCTTAAAAATGACCTATTTAACCTATAGGATAGCTCTAAAATGACCTATACTTAGCATCTTTTCCTCCAAAATGACTTAATATGCTTACCTAACTCTAAACTGACATAACATGCTTAAGAAATGACATATTTTAGGTCCTAAATGACTTCATATGCTTAGCTAGCTCCAAAATGACATAATAACCTTACTTAGCTCCAAAATGACCTATTTAACCTAGGCTAGCTCTAATATGACCTATTGTTAGCATTTTTTCCACCAAAATGACTCAATATGCTTAGCTAGCTCAAAAATTACATAATAAGCTTAATTAGCTCCAAAATGACCTATTTAACCTAGGATAGCTCTAAAATGACCTATACTTAGCATTTTTCCTCCAAAATGACTAAATATGCTTAGCTAGCTTCAAAATGACCTATTTAACCTAGGATAGCTCTAAAATGACCTATACTTAGCATCTTTTCTCCAAATTTACTTAATCTGCTTAACTAGCTCTAAAATGACATAATATGCTTAAGAAATGACATAGTTTAGCTCCTAAATGACTTCACATGCTTAGCTAGCTCCAAAATGACATAATAACCTTACTTAGCTCTAAAATGACCTATTTAACCTAGGATAGCTCTAAAATGACCTATACTTAGCATTTTTTCCTCCAAAATGACTCAATATGCTTAGCTAGCTCAAAAGTTACATAATAAGCTTAATTAGCTCCAAAATGATCTATTTAACCTAGGATAGCTCTAAAATGACCTATACTTGGCATTTTTTTCCTCCAAAATGACTTAATATGCTTAGCTAGCTTCAAAATGACCTATTTAACCTAGGATAGCTCTAAAATGACCTATACTTAGCATCTTTTCCTCCAAAATGACTTAATATGCTTACCTAGCTCTAAAATGACATAATATGCTTAAGAAATGGCATATTTTAGCTCCTAAATGACTTCATATGCTTAGCTAGCTCCAAAATGACATAATAACCTTACTTAGCTCTAAAATGACCTATTTAACCTAGGATAGCTATAAAATGACCTATACTTAGCATTTTCCCTCCAAAACGACTCAATATGCTTAGCTAGCTCAAAAATTACATAATAAGCCTAATTAGCTCCAAAATAACCTATATAACCTAGTATAGCTCCAAAATGACCTATAGTTAGAATTTTTTTCCTCCAAAATGACTTAATATGCTTAGCTAGCTTCAAAATGACCTATTTAACCTAGGATAGCTCTAAAATGACCTATACTTAGCATCTTTTCCTGCAAGATGACTTAATATGCTTACCTAACTCTAAAATGACATAATATGCTTAAGAAATGACATATTTTAGGTCCTAAATGACTTCATATGCTTAGCTAGCTCCAAAATGACATAATAACCTTACTTAGGTCCAAAATGACCTATTTAACCTAGGATAGCTCTAAAATGACCTATACTTAGCATTTTTTGCTCCAAAATGACTCAGTATGCTTAGCTAGCTCAAAAATTACATAATAAGCTTAATTAGCTCCAAAATGACCTATTTAACATATGATAACTCTAAAATGACCTATACTTAGAATTGTTTTCCTCCAAAATGACTTAATATGCTTAGGTAGCTTAAAATGACCTATTTAACCTAGGATAGCTCTAAAATGACCTATACTTAGCATCTTTTCCTCCAAAATGACTTAATATGCTTACCTAACTCTAAAATGACATAACATGCTTAAGAAATGACATATTTTAGGTCCTAAAGGACTTCATATGCTTAGGTAGCTCCAAAATGACATAATAACCTTACTTAGCTCCAAAATGACTCAATATGCTTAGCTAGCTCAAAAATGACATAATAAGCTTAATTAGCTTTAAAATGACCTATTTAACCTAGGATAGCTCTAAAATGACCTATACTTAGCATTTTTTTGCTCCAAAATGACTCAATATGCTTAGCTAGCTTAAAAATTACATAATAAGATTAATTAGCTCCAAAATGACCTATTTAACCTAGGATAGCTCTAAAATGACCTATACTTAGCATTTTTTCCTCCAAAATGACTTAATATGCTTAGCTAGCTTCAAAATGACCTATTTAACCTAGGATAGCTCCAAAATGACCTATACTTAGCATCTTTTCCTCCAAAATTACTTAATATGCTTAACTAGCTCCAAAATGACATAATATGCTTAAGAAATGACATAGTTCAGCTCCTAAATGACTTCACATGCTTAGCTAGCTCCAAAATGACATAATAACCTTACTTAGCTCTAAAATGACATATTTAACCTAGGATAGCTCTAAAGTGACCTATACTTAGCATCTTTTCCTCCAAAATGACTTAATATGCTTAGCTAGCTCTAAAATGATATAATATGCTTAAGAAATGACATATTTTAGGTCCTAAATGAGTTCATATGCTTAGCTAGCTCCAAAATGACATAATAACCTTACTTAGCTCCAAAATGACCTATTTAACCTAGGCTAGCTCTAATATGACCTATAGTTAGCATTTTTTCCACCAAAATGACTCAATATGCTTAGCTAGCTCAAAAATTACATAATAAGCTTAATTAGCTCCAAAATGACCTATTTAACCTAGGATAGCTCTAAAATGACCTATACTTAGCATTTTTCCTCCAAAATGACTTAATATGCTTAGCTAGCTTCAAAATGACCTATTTAACCTAGGATAGATCTAAAATGACCTATACTTAGCATCTTTTCTCCAAATTTACTTAATCTGCTTAACTAGCTCTAAAATGACATAATATGCTTAAGAAATGACATAGTTTAGCTCCTAAATGACTTCACATGCTTAGCTAGCTCCAAAATGACATAATAACCTTACTTAGCTCTAAAATGACCTATTTAACCTAGGATAGCTCTAAAATGACCTATACTTAGCATTTTTCCTCCAAAATGACTCAATATGCTTAGCTAGCTCAAAAATTACATAATAAGCTTAATTAGCTCCAAAATGACCTATTTAACCTAGGATAGCTCCAAAATGACCTATACTTAGCATTTTTTCCTCCAAAATGACTTAATATGCTCAGCTAGCTTCAAAATGACCTATTAACCTAGGATAGCTCTAAAATGACCTATACTTAGCATCTTTTCCTCCAAAATGACTTAATATGCTTAACTAGCTCTAAAATGACATAATATGCTTAAGAAATGGCATATTTTAGCTCCTAAATGACTTCATATGCTTAGCTAGCTCCAAAATGACATAATAACTTTACTTAGCTCTAAAATGACCTATTTAACCTAGGATAGCTCTAAAATGACCTATACTTAGCATTTTTCCCTCCAAAACGACTCAATATGCTTAGCTAGCTCAAAAATTACATAATAAGCTTAATTAGCTCCAAAATAACCTATATAACCTAGGATAGCTCCAAAATGACCTATAGTTAGAATTGTTTTCCTCCAAAATGACTTAATATGCTTAGCTAGCTTAAAAATGACCTATTTAACCTATAGGATAGCTCTAAAATGACCTATACTTAGCATCTTTTCCTCCAAAATGACTTAATATGCTTACCTAACTCTAAACTGACATAACATGCTTAAGAAATGACATATTTTAGGTCCTAAATGACTTCATATGCTTAGCTAGCTCCAAAATGACATAATAACCTTACTTAGCTCCAAAATGACCTATTTAACCTAGGCTAGCTCTAAAATGACCTATACTTAGCATTTTTTCCTGTAAAATGACTCAATATGCTTAGCTAGCTCAAAAATGACATAATATGCTTAATTAGCTCCAAAATGACCTATTTAACCTAGGATAGCTCTAAAATGACCTATACTTAGAATTGTTTTCCTCCAAAATGACTTAATATGCTTAGGTAGCTTAAAAATGACCTATTTAACCTAGGATAGCTCTAAAATGACCTATACTTAGCATCTTTTCCTCCAAAATGACTTAATATGCTTACCTAACTCTAAAATGACATAACATGCTTAAGAAATGACATATTTTAGGTCCTAAAGGACTTCATATGCTTAGGTAGCTCCAAAATGACATAATAACCTTACTTAGCTCCAAAATGACTCAATATGCTTAGCTAGCTCAAAAATGACATAATAAGCTTAATTAGCTTTAAAATGACCTATTTAACCTAGGATAGCTCTAAAATGACCTATACTTAGCATTTTTTTGCTCCAAAATGACTCAATATGCTTAGCTAGCTTAAAAATTACATAATAAGCTTAATTAGCTCCAAAATGACCTATTTAACCTAGGATAGCTCTAAAATGACCTATACTTAGCATTTTTTCCTCCAAAATGACTTAATATGCTTAGCTAGCTTCAAAATGACCTATTTAACCTAGGATAGCTCCAAAATGACCTATACTTAGCATCTTTTCCTCCAAAATTACTTAATATGCTTAACTAGCTCCAAAATGACATAATATGCTTAAGAAATGACATAGTTCAGCTCCTAAATGACTTCACATGCTTAGCTAGCTCCAAAATGACATAATAAGCTTACTTAGCTCTAAAATGACATATTTAACCTAGGATAGCTCTAAAGTGACCTATACTTAGCATCTTTTCCTCCAAAATGACTTAATATGCTTAGCTAGCTCTAAAATGATATAATATGCTTAAGAAATGACATATTTTAGGTCCTAAATGAGTTCATATGCTTAGCTAGCTCCAAAATGACATAATAACCTTACTTAGCTCCAAAATGACCTATTTAACCTAGGCTAGCTCTAATATGACCTATAGTTAGCATTTTTTCCACCAAAATGACTCAATATGCTTAGCTAGCTCAAAAATTACATAATAAGCTTAATTAGCTCCAAAATGACCTATTTAACCTAGGATAGCTCTAAAATGACCTATACTTAGCATTTTTCCTCCAAAATGACTTAATATGCTTAGCTAGCTTCAAAATGACCTATTTAACCTAGGATAGCTCTAAAATGACCTATACTTAGCATCTTTTCTCCAAATTTACTTAATCTGCTTAACTAGCTCTAAAATGACATAATATGCTTAAGAAATGACATAGTTTAGCTCCTAAATGACTTCATATGCTTAGCTAGCTTCAAAATGACCTATTTAACCTAGGCTAGCTCTAAAATGACCTATACTTAGCATTTTTTCTCCAAAATGACTCAATATGCTTAGCTAGCTCAAAAATTACATAATAAGCTTAATTAGCTCCAAAATGACCTATTTAACCTAGGATAGCTCAAAAATGACCTATACTTAGCATTTTTTCCTCTAAAATGACTTAATATGCTTAGCTAGCTTCAAAATGACTTATTTAACCTAGGATAGCTCTAAAATGACCTATACTTAGCATCTTTTCCTCCTAAATTACTTAATCTGCTTAACTAGCTCTAAAATGACACAATATGCTTAAGAAATGACATAGTTTAGCTCCTAAATGACTTCACATGTTTAGCTAGCTCCAAAATGACATAATAACCTTACTTAGCTCTAAAATAACCTATTTAACCAAGGATAGCTCTAAAATGACCTATACTTAGCATTTTTTCCTCCAAAATAACTCCATATGCTTAGCTAGTTCAAAAATTACATAATAAGCTTAATTAGCTCCAAAATGACCTATTTAATCTAGGATAGCTCTAAAATGACCTATACTTAGCATTTTTTTCCTCCAAAATGACTTAATATGCTTAGCTAGCTTCAAAATGACCTATTTAACCTAGGATAGCTCTAAAATGACCTATACTTAGCATCTTTTCCTCCAAAATGACTTAATATGCTTAACTATCTCTAAAATGACATAATATGCTTAAGAAATGACATATTTTAGCTCCTGAATGACTTCATATGCTTAGCTAGCTCCAAAATGACATAATAACCTTGCTTAGCTCTAAAATGATCTATTTAACCTAGGATTGCTCTAAAATGACCTATACTTAAGATTTTTCCTCCAAAATGACTGAATATGCTTAGCTAGCTCAAAAATTACATAATAAGCTTAATTAGCTCCAAAATGACCTATATACCCTAGGATAGCTCCAAAATAACATATAGTTAGAATTTTTTTCCTCCAAAATGACTTAATATGCTTAGCTAGCTTAAAAATGACCTATTTAACCTAGGATAGCTCTAAAATGACCTATACTTAGCATCTTTTCCTCCAAAATGACTTAATATGCTTACCTAACTCTAGAATGACATAACATGCTTAAGAAATGACATATTTTAGGTCCTGAATGACTTCATATGGTTAGCTAGCTCCAAAATGACATAATAACCTTACTTAGCTCCAAAATGACCTATTTAACCTAGGCTAGCTCTAAAATGACCTATACTTAGCAGTTTTTCCTGTAAAATGACTCAATATGCTTAGCTAGCTCAAAAATGACATAATAAGCTTAATTAGCTCCAAAATGACCTATTTAACCTAGGATAGCTCTAAAATGACCTATACTTAGCATTTTTTGCTCCAAAATGACTCAATATGCTTAGCTAGCTCAAAAATTACATAATAAGCTTAATTACCTCCAAAATGACCTATTTAACCTAGGATAGCTCTAAAATGACCTATACTTAGCATTTTTTCCTCCAAAATTACTTAATATGCTTAGCTAGCTTCAAAATGACCTATTTAACCTAGGATAGCTCTAAAATGACCTATACTTAGCATCTTTTCCTCCAAAATTACTTAATATGCTTAACTAGCTCTAAAATGACATAATATGCTTAAGAAATGACATAGTTTAGCTCCTAAATGACTTCACATGCTTAGCTAGCTCCAAAATGACATAATAACCTTACTTAGCTCTAAAATGACATATTTAACCTAGGATAGCTCTAAAATGACCTATACTTAGCATCTTTTCCTCCAAAATGACTTAATATGCTTAGCTAGCTCTAAAATGATATAATATGCTTAAGAAATGACATATTCTAGGTCCAAAATGACTTCATATGCTTAGTTAGCTCCAAAATGACCTATTTAACCTAGGCTAGCTCTAAAATGACCTAGAATTAGCATTTTTTCCACCAAAATGACTCAATATGCTTAGCTAGCTCAAAAATTACAAAATAACCTTATTAGCTCCAAAATGACCTATTTAACCTAGGCTAGCTCTAAAATGACCTATAGTTAGCATTTTTTTCCTCCAAAATGACTCAATATGCTTAGCTAGCTCAAAAATTACATAATAAGCTTAATTAGCTCCAAAATGACCTATTTAACCTAGGATAGCTCTAAAATGACCTATACTTAGCATTTTTTCCTCCAAAATGACTTAATATTCTTAGCTAGCTTTAAAATGACCTATTTAACCTAGGATAGCTCTAAAATGACCTATACTTAGCATCTTTTCCTCCAAAATGACTTAATCTGCTTACCTAGCTCTAAAGTGACATAATATGCTTAAGAAATGACACAGTTTAGCTCGTAAATGACTTCAGATGCTTAGCTAGCTCAAAAATGACATAATAACCTTACTTAGCTCTAAAATGACCTATTTAACCTAGTATAGCTGTAAAATGACCTATACTTAGCATTTTTTCCTCCAAAACGACTCAATATGCTTAGCTAGCTCAAAATTTACATAATAAGGTTAATAAGCTCCAAAATAACCTATATAACCTAGGATAGCTCCATAATACTTAGCATCTTTTCCTGCAAGATGACTTAATATGCTTACCTAACTCTAAAATGACATAATATGCTTAAGAAATGACATATTTTAGGTCCTAAATGACTTCATATGCTTAGCTAGCTCCAAAATGACATAATAACCTTACTTAGGTCCAAAATGACCTATTTAACCTAGGATAGCTCTAAAATGACCTATACTTAGCATTTTTTGCTCCAAAACGACTCAATATGCTTAGCTAGCTCAAAAATTACATGATAAGCTTAATTAGCTCCAAAATAACCTATATAACCTAGGATAGCTCCAAAATGACCTATAGTTAGAATTGTTTTCCTCCAAAATGACTTAATATGCTTAGCTAGCTTAAAAATGACCTATTTAACCTATAGGATAGCTCTAAAATGACCTATACTTAGCATCTTTTCCTCCAAAATGACTTAATATGCTTACCTAACTCTAAACTGACATAACATGCTTAAGAAATGACATATTTTAGGTCCTAAATGACTTCATATGCTTAGCTAGCTCCAAAATGACATAATAACCTTACTTAGCTCCAAAATGACCTATTTAACCTAGGCTAGCTCTAAAATGACCTATACTTAGCATTTTTTCCTGTAAAATGACTCAATATGCTTAGCTAGCTCAAAAATGACATAATATGCTTAATTAGCTCCAAAATGACCTATTTAACCTAGGATAGCTCTAAAATGACCTATACTTAG
>NC_057801.1:123059623-123078886 GCF_018294505.1 Triticum aestivum | reverse complement strand
CTTACTTAGCTCTAAAATGACATATTTAACCTAGGATAGCTCTAAAGTGACCTATACTTAGCATCTTTTCCTCCAAAATGACTTAATATGCTTAGCTAGCTCTAAAATGATATAATATGCTTAAGAAATGACATATTTTAGGTCCTAAATGAGTTCATATGCTTAGCTAGCTCCAAAATGACATAATAACCTTACTTAGCTCCAAAATGACCTATTTAACCTAGGCTAGCTCTAATATGACCTATAGTTAGCATTTTTTCCACCAAAATGACTCAATATGCTTAGCTAGCTCAAAAATTACATAATAAGCTTAATTAGCTCCAAAATGACCTATTTAACCTAGGATAGCTCTAAAATGACCTATACTTAGCATTTTTCCTCCAAAATGACTTAATATGCTTAGCTAGCTTCAAAATGACCTATTTAACCTAGGATAGCTCTAAAATGACCTATACTTAGCATCTTTTCTCCAAATTTACTTAATCTGCTTAACTAGCTCTAAAATGACATAATATGCTTAAGAAATGACATAGTTTAGCTCCTAAATGACTTCACATGCTTAGCTAGCTCCAAAATGACATAATAACCTTACTTAGCTCTAAAATGACCTATTTAACCTAGGATAGCTCTAAAATGACCTATACTTAGCATTTTTCCTCCAAAATGACTCAATATGCTTAGCTAGCTCAAAAATTACATAATAAGCTTAATTAGCTCCAAAATGACCTATTTAACCTAGGATAGCTCCAAAATGACCTATACTTAGCATTTTTTCCTCCAAAATGACTTAATATGCTTAGCTAGCTTCAAAATGACCTATTAACCTAGGATAGCTCTAAAATGACCTATACTTAGCATCTTTTCCTCCAAAATGACTTAATATGCTTAACTAGCTCTAAAATGACATAATATGCTTAAGAAATGGCATATTTTAGCTCCTAAATGACTTCATATGCTTAGCTAGCTCCAAAATGACATAATAACTTTACTTAGCTCTAAAATGACCTATTTAACCTAGGATAGCTCTAAAATGACCTATACTTAGCATTTTTCCCTCCAAAACGACTCAATATGCTTAGCTAGCTCAAAAATTACATGATAAGCTTAATTAGCTCCAAAATAACCTATATAACCTAGGATAGCTCCAAAATGACCTATAGTTAGAATTGTTTTCCTCCAAAATGACTTAATATGCTTAGCTAGCTTAAAAATGACCTATTTAACCTATAGGATAGCTCTAAAATGACCTATACTTAGCATCTTTTCCTCCAAAATGACTTAATATGCTTACCTAACTCTAAACTGACATAACATGCTTAAGAAATGACATATTTTAGGTCCTAAATGACTTCATATGCTTAGCTAGCTCCAAAATGACATAATAACCTTACTTAGCTCCAAAATGACCTATTTAACCTAGGCTAGCTCTAAAATGACCTATACTTAGCATTTTTTCCTGTAAAATGACTCAATATGCTTAGCTAGCTCAAAAATGACATAATATGCTTAATTAGCTCCAAAATGACCTATTTAACCTAGGATAGCTCTAAAATGACCTATACTTAGCATTTTTTTGCTCCAAAATGACTCAATATGCTTAGCTAGCTCAAAAATTACATAATAAGCTTAATTAGCTCCAAAATGACCTATTTAACCTAGGATAGCTCCAAAATGACCTATACTTAGCATTTTTTCCTCCAAAATTACTTAATATGCTTAGCTAGCTTCAAAATGACCTATTTAACCTAGGATCGCTCTAAAATGACCTATACTTAGCATCTTTTCCTCCAAAATTACTTAATATGCTTAACTAGCTCTAAAATGACATAATATGCTTAAGAAATGACATAGTTTAGCTCCTAAATGACTTCACATGCTTAGCTAGCTCCAAAATGACATAATAACCTTACTTAGCTCTAAAATGACATATTTAACCTAGGATAGCTCTAAAATGACCTATACTTAGCATCTTTTCCTCCAAAATGACTTAATATGCTTAGCTAGCTCTAAAATGATATAATATGCTTAAGAAATGACATATTCTAGGTCCAAAATGACTTCATATGCTTAGTTAGCTCCAAAATGACCTATTTAACCTAGGCTAGCTCTAAAATGACCTAGAATTAGCATTTTTTCCACCAAAATGACTCAATATGCTTAGCTAGCTCAAAAATTACAAAATAACCTTATTAGCTCCAAAATGACCTATTTAACCTAGGCTAGCTCTAAAATGACCTATAGTTAGCATTTTTTTCCTCCAAAATGACTCAATATGCTTAGCTAGCTCAAAAATTACATAATAAGCTTAATTAGCTCCAAAATGACCTATTTAACCTAGGATAGCTCTAAAATGATCTATACTTAGCATTTTTTCCTCCAAAATGACTTAATATTCTTAGCTAGCTTTAAAATGACCTATTTAACCTAGGATAGCTCTAAAATGACCTATACTTAGCATCTTTTCCTCCAAAATGACTTAATCTGCTTACCTAGCTCTAAAATGACATAATATGCTTAAGAAATGACACAGTTTAGCTCGTAAATGACTTCAGATGCTTAGCTAGCTCAAAAATGACATAATAACCTTACTTAGCTCTAAAATGACCTATTTAACCTAGGATAGCTGTAAAATGACCTATACTTAGCATTTTTTCCTCCAAAACGACTCAATATGCTTAGCTAGCTCAAAATTTACATAATAAGCTTAATAAGCTCCAAAATAACCTATATAACCTAGGATAGCTCCAAAATGACCTATAGTTAGAATTTTCCCCCTCCAAAATGACTTAATATGCTTAGCTAGCTTCAAAATGACCTATTTAACCTAGGATAGCTCTAAAATGACCTATACTTAGCATCTTTTCCTGCAAGATGACTTTATATGCTTACCTAACTCTAAAATGACATAATATGCTTAAGAAATGACATATTTTAGGTCCTAAATGACTTCATATGCTTAGCTAGCTCCAAAATAACATAATAACCTTACTTAGCTCCAAAATGACCTATTTAACCTAGGATAGCTCTAAAATGACCTATACTTAGCATTTTTTCCTCCAAAATGACTTAATATGCTTAGCTAGCTTCAAAATGACCTATTTAACCTAGGATAGCTCTAAAATGACCTATACTTAGCATCTTTTCCTCCAAAATTACTTAATATGCTTAAGTAGCTCTAAAATGACATAATATGCTTAAGAAATGACATAGTTTAGCTCCTAAATGACTTCACATGCTTAGCTAGCTCCAAAATGACATAATAACCTTACTTAGCTCTAAAATGACCTAGGATAGCTCTAAAATGACCTATACTTAGCATCTTTTCCTCCAAAATGACTTAATATGCTTAGCTAGCTCTAAAATGATATAATATGCTTAAGAAATGACATATTTTAGGTCCAAAATGACTTCATATGCTTAGTTAGCTCCAAAATGACATAATAACCTTACTTAGCTCCAAAATGACCTATTTAACCTAGGCTAGTTCTAAAATGACCTATAGTTAGCATTTTTTCCACCAAAATGACTCAATATGCTTAGCTAGCTCAAAAATTACATAATAACCTTACTTAGCTCCAAAATGACCTATTTAACCTAGGATAGCTCTAAAATGACCTATAGTTAGCATTTTTTCCACCAAAATGACTCAATATGCTTAGCTAGTTCAAAAATTACGTAATAAGCTTAATTAGCTCCAAAATGACCTATTTAACCTAGGATAGCTCTAAAATGACCTATACTTAGCATTTTTCCTCCAAAATGACTTAATATTCTTAGCTAGCTTCAAAATGACCTATTTAACCTAGGATAGCTCTAAAATGACCTATACTTAGCATCTTTTCCTCCAAAATTACTTAATCTGCTTAACTAGCTCTAAAATGACATAATATGCTTAAGAAATGACATAGTTTAGCTCCTAAATGACTTCACATGCTTAGGTAGCTTCAAAATGACATAATAACCTTACTTAGCTCTAAAATGACCTATTTAACCTAGGATAGCTCTAAAATGACCTATACTTAGCATTGTTTCCTCCAAAATGACTCAATATGCTTAGCTAGCTCAAAAATAACATAATAAGCTTAATTAGGTCCAAAATGACATATTTAACCTAGGATAGCTCTAAAATGACCTATACTTAGCATTTTTCCTCCAAAATGACTTAATATGCTTAGCTAGCTTAAAAATGACATATTTAACCTAGGATAGCTCTAAAATGACCTATACTTAGCATCTTTTCCTCCAAAATGACTTAATATGCTTAGCTAGCTCTAAAATGATATAATATGCTTAAGAAATGACATATTTTAGGTCCTAAATGACTTCATATGCTTAGCTAGCTCCAAAATGACATAATAACCTTACTTAGCTCCAAAATGACCTATTTAACCTAGGCTAGCTCTAATATGACCTATAGTTAGCATTTTTTCCACCAAAATGACTCAATATGCTTAGCTAGCTCAAAAATTACATAATAAGCTTAATTAGCTCCAAAATGACCTATTTAACCTAGGATAGCTCTAAAATGACCTATACTTAGCATTTTTCCTCCAAAATGACTTAATATGCTTAGCTAGCTTCAAAATGACCTATTTAACCTAGGATAGCTCTAAAATGACCTATACTTAGCATCTTTTCTCCAAATTTACTTAATCTGCTTAACTAGCTCTAAAATGACATAATATGCTTAAGAAATGACATAGTTTAGCTCCTAAATGACTTCACATGCTTAGCTAGCTCCAAAATGACATAATAACCTTACTTAGCTCTAAAATGACCTATTTAACCTAGGATAGCTCTAAAATGACCTATACTTAGCATTTTTCCTCCAAAATGACTCAATATGCTTAGCTAGCTCAAAAATTACATAATAAGCTTAATTAGCTCCAAAATGACCTATTTAACCTAGGATAGCTCCAAAATGACCTATACTTAGCATTTTTTCCTCCAAAATGACTTAATATGCTCAGCTAGCTTCAAAATGACCTATTAACCTAGGATAGCTCTAAAATGACCTATACTTAGCATCTTTTCCTCCAAAATGACTTAATATGCTTAACTAGCTCTAAAATGACATAATATGCTTAAGAAATGGCATATCTTAGCTCCTAAATGACTTCATATGCTTAGCTAGCTCCAAAATGACATAATAACTTTACTTAGCTCTAAAATGACCTATTTAACCTAGGATAGCTCTAAAATGACCTATACTTAGCATTTTTCCCTCCAAAACGACTCAATATGCTTAGCTAGCTCAAAAATTACATAATAAGCTTAATTAGCTACAAAATAACCTATATAACCTAGGATAGCTCCAAAATGACCTATAGTTAGAATTGTTTTCCTCCAAAATGACTTAATATGCTTAGCTAGCTTAAAAATGACCTATTTAACCTATAGGATAGCTCTAAAATGACCTATACTTAGCATCTTTTCCTCCAAAATGACTTAATATGCTTACCTAACTCTAAACTGACATAACATGCTTAAGAAATGACATATTTTAGGTCCTAAATGACTTCATATGCTTAGCTAGCTCCAAAATGACATAATAACCTTACTTAGCTCCAAAATGACCTATTTAACCTAGGCTAGCTCTAAAATGACCTATACTTAGCATTTTTTCCTGTAAAATGACTCAATATGCTTAGCTAGCTCAAAAATGACATAATATGCTTAATTAGCTCCAAAATGACCTATTTAACCTAGGATAGCTCTAAAATGACCTATACTTAGCATTTTTTTGCTCCAAAATGACTCAATATGCTTAGCTAGCTCAAAAATTACATAATAAGCTTAATTAGCTCCAAAATGACCTATTTAACCTAGGATAGCTCCAAAATGACCTATACTTAGCATTTTTTCCTCCAAAATTACTTAATATGCTTAGCTAGCTTCAAAATGACCTATTTAACCTAGGATCGCTCTAAAATGACCTATACTTAGCATCTTTTCCTCCAAAATTACTTAATATGCTTAACTAGCTCTAAAATGACATAATATGCTTAAGAAATGACATAGTTTAGCTCCTAAATGACTTCACATGCTTAGCTAGCTCCAAAATGACATAATAACCTTACTTAGCTCTAAAATGACATATTTAACCTAGGATAGCTCTAAAATGACCTATACTTAGCATCTTTTCCTCCAAAATGACTTAATATGCTTAGCTAGCTCTAAAATGATATAATATGCTTAAGAAATGACATATTCTAGGTCCAAAATGACTTCATATGCTTAGTTAGCTCCAAAATGACCTATTTAACCTAGGCTAGCTCTAAAATGACCTAGAATTAGCATTTTTTCCACCAAAATGACTCAATATGCTTAGCTAGCTCAAAAATTACAAAATAACCTTATTAGCTCCAAAATGACCTATTTAACCTAGGCTAGCTCTAAAATGACCTATAGTTAGCATTTTTTTCCTCCAAAATGACTCAATATGCTTAGCTAGCTCAAAAATTACATAATAAGCTTAATTAGCTCCAAAATGACCTATTTAACCTAGGATAGCTCTAAAATGACCTATACTTAGCATTTTTTCCTCCAAAATGACTTAATATTCTTAGCTAGCTTTAAAATGACCTATTTAACCTAGGATAGCTCTAAAATGACCTATACTTAGCATCTTTTCCTCCAAAATGACTTAATCTGCTTACCTAGCTCTAAAGTGACATAATATGCTTAAGAAATGACACAGTTTAGCTCGTAAATGACTTCAGATGCTTAGCTAGCTCAAAAATGACATAATAACCTTACTTAGCTCTAAAATGACCTATTTAACCTAGGATAGCTGTAAAATGACCTATACTTAGCATTTTTTCCTACAAAACGACTCAATATGCTTAGCTAGCTCAAAATTTACATAATAAGGTTAATAAGCTCCAAAATAACCTATATAACCTAGGATAGCTCCAAAATGACCTATAGTTAGAATTTTCCCCCTCCAAAATGACTTAATATGCTTAGCTAGCTTCAAAATGACCTATTTAACCTAGGATAGCTCTAAAATGACCTATACTTAGCATCTTTTCCTGCAAGATGACTTAATATGCTTACCTAACTCTAAAATGACATAATATGCTTAAGAAATGACATATTTTAGGTCCTAAATGACTTCATATGCTTAGCTAGCTCCAAAATAACATAATAACCTTACTTAGCTCCAAAATGACCTATTTAACCTAGGATAGCTCTAAAATGACCTATACTTAGCATTTTTTCCTCCAAAATGACTTAATATGCTTAGCTAGCTTCAAAATGACCTATTTAACCTAGGATAGCTCTAAAATGACCTATACTTAGCATCTTTTCCTCCAAAATTACTTAATATGCTTAAGTAGCTCTAAAATGACATAATATGCTTAAGAAATGACATAGTTTAGCTCCTAAATGACTTCACATGCTTAGCTAGCTCCAAAATGACATAATAACCTTACTTAGCTCTAAAATGACCTAGTATAGCTCGAAAGTGACCTATACTTAGCATCTTTTTCTCCAAAATGACTTAACATGCTTAGCTAGCTCTAAAATGATATAATATGCTTAAGAAATGACATATTTTAGGTCCAAAATGACTTCATATGCTTAGTTAGCTCCAAAATGACATAATAACCTTACTTAGCTCCAAAATGACCTATTTAACCTAGGCTAGTTCTAAAATGACCTATAGTTAGCATTTTTTCCACCAAAATGACTCAATATGCTTAGCTAGCTCAAAAATTACATAATAACCTTACTTAGCTCCAAAATGACCTATTTAACCTAGGCTAGCTCTAAAATGACCTATAGTTAGCATTTTTTCCACCAAAATGACTCAATATGCTTAGCTAGTTCAAAAATTATGTAATAAGCTTAATTAGCTCCAAAATGACCTATTTAACCTAGGATAGCTCTAAAATGACCTATACTTAGCATTTTTCCTCCAAAATGACTTAATATTCTTAGCTAGCTTCAAAATGACCTATTTAACCTAGGATAGCTCTAAAATGACCTACACTTAGCATATTTTCCTCCAAAATTACTTAATCTGCTTAACTAGCTTTAAAATGACATAATATGCTTAAGAAATGACATAGTTTAGCTCCTAAATGACTTCACATGCTTAGGTAGCTTCAAAATGACATAATAACCTTACTTAGCTCTAAAATGACCTATTTAACCTAGGATAGCTCTAAAATGACCTATACTTAGCATTGTTTCCTCCAAAATGACTCAATATGATTAGCTAGCTCAAAAATGACATAATAAGCTTAATTAGGTCCAAAATGACATATTTAACCTAGGATAGCTCTAAAATGACCTATACTTAGCATTTTTCCTCCAAAATGAGTTAATATGCTTAGCTAGCTTAAAAATGACATATTTAACCTAGGATAGCTCTAAAATGACCTATACTTAGCATCTTTTCCTCCAAAATGACTTAATATGCTTAGCTAGCTCTAAAATGATATAATATGCTTAAGAAATGACATATTTTAGGTCCTAAATGACTTCATATGCTTAGCTAGCTCCAAAATGACATAATAACCTTACTTAGATCCAAAATGACCTATTTAACCTAGGCTAGCTCTAAAATGACCTATAATTAGCATTTTTTCCTCCAAAATGACTCAATATGCTTAGCTAGCTCAAAAATTACATAATAAGCTTAATTAGCTCCAAAATGACTTATTTAACCTAGTATAGCTCTAAAATGACCTACACTTAGCATTTTTCCTCCAAAATGACTTAATATGCTTAGCTAGCTTCAAAATGACCTATTTAACCTAGGATAGCTCTAAAATGACCTATACTTAGCATATTTTCCTCCAAAATTACTTAATATGCTTAACTAGCTCTAAAATGACATAATATGCTTAAGAAATGACATAGTTTAGCTCCTAAATGACTTCACATGCTTAGCTAGCTCCAACATGACATAATAACCTTACTTAGCTCTAAAATGACATATTTAACCTAGGATAGCTCTAAAATGACTTATACTTAGCATCTGTTGCTCCGAAATGACTTAATATGCTTAGCTAGCTCTAAAATGATATAATATGCTTAAGAAATGACGTATTTTAGGTCCTAAATGACTTCATATGCTTAGCTAGCTTCAAAAATGACCTATTTAACCTAGGCTAGCTCTAAAATGACCTATACTTAGCATTTTTTTCTCCAAAATGACTCAATATGCTTAGCTAGCTCAAAAATTACATAATAAGCTTAATTAGCTCCAAAATGACCTATTTAACCTAGGATAGCTCAAAAATGACCTATACTTAGCATTTTTTCCTCCAAAATGACTTAATATGCTTAGCTAGCTTCAAAATGACTTATTTAACCCAGGATAGCTGTAAAATGACCTATACTTAGCATCTTTTCCTCCTAAATTACTTAATCTGCTTAACTAGCTCTAAAATGACACAATATGCTTAAGAAATGACATAGTTGAGCTCCTAAATGACTTCACATGCTTAGCTAGCTCCAAAATGACATAATAACCTTACTTAGCTCTAAAATGACCTATTTAACCAAGGATAGCTCTAAAATGACCTATACTTAGCATTTTTTCCTCCAAAATAACTCCATATGATTAGCTAGCTCAAAAATTACATAATAAGCTTAATTAGCTCCAAAATGACCTATTTAATCTAGGATAGCTCTAAAATGACCTGTACTTAGCATTTTTTTCCTCCAAATTGACTTAATATGCTTAGCTAGCTTCAAAATGACCTATTTAACCTAGGATAGCTCTAAAATGACCTATACTTAGCATCTTTTCCTCCAAAATGACTTAATATGCTTAACTATCTCTAAAATGACATAATATGCTTAAGAAATGACATATTTTAGCTCCTAAATGACTTCATATGCTTAGCTAGCTCCAAAATGACATAATAACGTTGCTTAGCTCTAAAATGACCTATTTAACCTAGGATTGCTCTAAAATGACATATACTTAGGATTTTTCCTCCAAAATGACTGAATATGCTTAGCTAGCTCAAAAATTACATAATAAGCTTAATTAGCTCCAAAATGACCTATACAACCTAGGATAGCTCCAAAATAACCTATAGTTAGAATTTTTTTCCTCCAAAATGACTTATATGCTTAGCTAGCTTAAAAATGACCTATTTAACCTAGGATAGCTCTAAAATGACCTATACTTAGCATCTTTTCCTCCAAAATGACTTAATATGCTTACCTAACTCTAAAATGACATAACATGCTTAAGAAATGACATATTTTAGGTCCTAAATGACTTCATATGGTTAGCTAGCTCCAAAATGACATAATAACCTTACTTAGCTCCAAAATGACCTATTTAACCTAGGCTAGCTCTAAAATGACCTATACTTAGCATTTTTTCCTGTAAAATGACTCAATATGCTTAGCTAGCTCAAAAATGACATAATAAGCTTAATTAGCTCCAAAATGACCTATTTAACCTAGGATAGCTCTAAAATGACCTATACTTAGCATTTTTTGCTCCAAAATGACTCAATATGCTTAGCTAGCTCAAAAATTACATAATAAGCTTAATTACCTCCAAAATGACCTATTTAACCTAGGATAGCTCTAAAATGACCTATACTTAGCATTTTTTCCTCCAAAATTACTTAATATGCTTAGCTAGCTTCAAAATGACCTATTTAACCTAGGATAGCTCTAAAATGACCTATACTTAGCATCTTTTCCTCCAAAATTACTTAATATGCTTAACTAGCTCTAAAATGACATAATATGCTTAAGAAATGACATAGTTTAGCTCCTAAATAACTTCACATGCTTAGCTAGCTCCAAAATGACATAATAACCTAGGATAGCTCTAAAATGACCTATACTTAGCATCTTTTCCTTCAAAATGACTTAATATGCTTAGCTAGCTCTAAAATGATATAATATGCTTAAGAAATGACATATTTTAGGTCCAAAATGACTTCATATGCTTAGTTAGCTCCAAAATGCCATAATAACCTTACTTAGCTCCAAAATGACCTATTTAACCTAGGCTAGCTCTAAAATGACCTATACTTAGCATCTTTTCCTGCAAAATAACTTAATATGCTTAACTAGCTCTAAAATGACATAGTATGCTTAAGAAATGACATAGTTTAGCTCCTAAATGACTTCACATGCTTAGCTAGCTCCAAAATGACATAATAACCTTACTTAGCTCTAAAAAGACCTATTTAACCTAGGATAGCTCTAAAATGACCTATACTTAGCATTTTTCCCTCCAAAATGACTCAATATGCTTAGCTAGCTCAAAAAATGACATAATAAGCTTAATTAGGTCCAAAATGACATATTTAACCTAGGACAGCTCTAAAATGACCTATACTTAGCATTTTTCCTCCAAAATGACTTAATATGCTTAGCTAGCTTAAAAATGACATATTTAACCTAGGATAGCTCTAAAATGACCTATACTTAGCATCTTTTCCTCCAAAATGACTTAATATGGTTAGCTAGCTCTAAAATGATATAATATGCTTAAGAAATGACATATTTTAGGTCCTAAATGACTTCATAAGCTTAGCTAGCTCCAAAATGACATAATAACCTTACTTAGATCCAAAATGACCTATTTAACCTAGGCTAGCTCTAAAATGACCCATACTTAGCATTTTTTCCTCCAAAATGACTCAATATGCTTAGCTAGCTCAAAAATTACATAATAAGCTTAATTAGCTCCAAAATGACCTATTTAACCTAGTATAGCTCTAGAATGACCTATACTTAGCATTTTTTCTACCAAAATGACTTAATATGCTTAGCTAGCTTCAAAATGACCTATTTAACCTATGATAGCTCTAAAATGACCTATACTTAGCATCTTTTCCTCCAAAATTACTTAATATGCTTAACTAGCTCTAAAATGACATAATATGCTTAAGAAATGACATAGTTTAGCTCCTAAATGACTTCACATGCTTAGCTAGCTCCAACATGACATAATAACCTTACCTAGCTCGAAAATGACATATTTAACCTAGGATAGCTCTAAAATGACTTATACTTAGCATCTTTTCCTCCAAAATGACTTAATATGCTTAGCTAGCTCTAAAATGATATAATATGCTTAAGAAATGACATATTTTAGGTCCTAAATGACTTCATATGCTTAGCTATCTCCAAAATGACCTATTTAACCTAGGCTAGCTCTAAAATGACCTATACTTAGCATTTTTTCCTCCAAAATGACTCAATATGCTTAGCTAGCTCAAAAATTACATAATAAGCTTAATTAGCTCCAAAATGACCTATTTAACCTAGGATAGCTAAAAAATGACCTATACTTAGCATTTTTTCCTCCAAATTGACTTAATATGCTTAGCTAGCTTCAAAATGACCTATTTAACCTAGGATAGCTCTAAAATGACCTATACTTAGCATCTTTTCCTCCAAAATTACTTAATCTGCTTAACTAGCTCTAAAATGACATAATATGCTTAAGAAATGACATAGTTTAGCTCCTAAATGACTTCATATGCTTAGCTAGCTCCAAAATGACATAATAACCTTACTTAGCTCTAAAATGACCTATTTAACCAAGGATAGCTCTAAAATGACCTATACTTAGCATTTTTTCCTCCAAAATGACTCAATATGCTTAGCTAGCTCAAAAATTATATAATAAGCTTAATTAGTTCCAAAATGACCTATTTAACCTAGGATAGCTCTAAAATGAGCTATACTTAGCATTTTTTTTCCTCCAAAATGACTTAATATGCTTAGCTAGCTTCAAAATGACCTATTTAACCTAGGATAGCTCTAAAATGACCTATACTTAGCATCTTTTCCTCCAAAATGACTTAATATGATTAACTAGCTCTAAAATGACATAATATGCCTAAGAAATGACATATCTTAGCTCCTAAATGACTTCATATGCTTAGCTAGCTCCAAAATGACATAATAACCTTACTTAGCTCTAAAATAACTTATTTAACCTAGAATAGCTCTAAAATGACCTATACCATTTTTCCTCCAAAATGACTCAATATGCTTAGCTAGCTCAAACATTACATAATAAGCTTAATTAGCTCCAAAATAACCTATATAACCTAGGATAGCTCCAAAGTGACCTATAGTTAGAATTTGTTTCCTCCAAAATGACTTAATATGCTTAGCTAGCTTAAAAATGACCTATTTAACCTAGGATAGCTCTAAATGACCTATACTTAGCATCTTTTCCTCCAAAATGACTTAATATGCTTACCTAACTCTAAAATGACATAGCATGCTTAAGAAATGACATATTTTAGGTCCTAAATGACTTCATATGCTTAGCTAGCTCCAAAATGACATAATAACCTTACTTAGCTCCAAAATGACCTATTTAACCCAGGCTAGCTGTAAAATGACCTATACTTAGCATTTTTTCCTGTAAAATGACTCAATATGCTTAGCTAGCTCAAAAATGACATAATAAGCTTAATTAGCTTTAAAATGACCTATTTAACCTAGGATAGCTCTAAAATGACCTATACTTAGCATTTTTTTGCTCCAAAATGACTCAATATGCTTAGCTAGCTTAAAAATTACATAATAAGCTTAATTAGCTCCAAAATGACCTATTTAACCTAGGATAGCTCTAAAATGACCTATACTTAGCATTTTTTCCTCCAAAATGACTTAATATGCTTAGCTAGCTTCAAAATGACCTATTTAACCTAGGATAGCTCCAAAATGACCTATACTTAGCATCTTTTCCTCCAAAATTACTTAATATGCTTAACTAGCTCCAAAATGACATAATATGCTTAAGAAATGACATAGTTTAGCTCCTAAATGACTTCACATGCTTAGCTAGCTCCAAAATGACATAATAACCTTACTTAGCTCTAAAATGACATATTTAACCTAGGATAGCTCTAAAGTGACCTATACTTAGCATCTTTTCCTCCAAAATGACTTAATATGCTTAGCTAGCTCTAAAATGATATAATATGCTTAAGAAATGACATATTTTAGGTCCTAAATGAGTTCATATGCTTAGCTAGCTCCAAAATTACATAATAACCTTACTTAGCTCCAAAATGACCTATTTAACATAGTCTAGCTCTAATATGACCTATAGTTAGCATTTTTTCCACCAAAATGACTCAATATGCTTAGCTAGCTCAAAAATTATATAATAAGCTTAATTAGCTCCAAAATGACCTATTTAACCTAGGATAGCTCTAAAATGACCTATACTTAGCATTTTTCCTCCAAAATGACTTAATATGCTTAGCTAGCTTCAAAATGACCTATTTAACCTAGGATAGCTCTAAAATGACCTATACTTAGCATCTTTTCTCCAAATTTACTTAATCTGCTTAACTAGCTCTAAAATGACATAATATGCTTAAGAAATGACATAGTTTAGCTCCTAAATGACTTCACATGCTTAGCTAGCTCCAAAATGACATAATAACCTTAATTAGCTCTAAAATGACCTATACTTAGCATTTTTCCTCCAAAATGACTCAATATGCTTAGCTAGCTCAAAAATTACATAATAAGCTTAATTAGCTCCAAAATGACCTATTTAACCTAGGATAGCTCCAAAATGACCTATACTTAGCATTTTTTCCTCCAAAATGACTTAATATGCTTAGCTAGCTTCAAAATGACCTATTTAACCTAGGATAGCTCTAAAATGACCTATACTTAGCATCTTTTCCTCCAAAATGACTTAATATGCTTAACTAGCTCTAAAATGACATAATATGCTTAAGAAATGGCATATTTTAGCTCCTAAATGACTTCATATGCTTAGCTAGCTCCAAAATGACATAATAACTTTACTTAGCTCTAAAATGACCTATTTAACCTAGGATAGCTCTAAAATGACCTATACTTAGCATTTTCCCCTCCAAAACGACTCAATATGCTTAGCTAGCTCAAAAATTACATAATAAGCTTAATTAGCTCCAAAATAACCTATATAACCTAGGATAGCTCCAAAATGACCTATAGTTAGAATTGTTTTCCTCCAAAATGACTTAATATGCTTAGCTAGCTTAAAAATGACCTATTTAACCTATAGGATAGCTCTAAAATGACCTATACTTAGCATCTTTTCCTCCAAAATGACTTAATATGCTTACCTAACTCTAAAATGACATAACATGCTTAAGAAATGACATATTTTAGGTCCTAAATGACTTCATATGCTTAGCTAGCTCCAAAATGACATAATAACCTTACTTAGCTCCAAAATGACCTATTTAACCTAGGCTAGCTCTAAAATGACCTATACTTAGCATTTTTTCCTGTAAAATGACTCAATGTGCTTAGCTAGCTCAAAAATGACATAATATGCTTAATTAGCTCCAAAATGACCTATTTAACCTAGGATAGCTCTAAAATGACCTATACTTAGCATTTTTTTGCTCCAAAATGACTCAATATGCTTAGCTAGCTCAAAAATTACATAATAAGCTTAATTAGCTCCAAAATGACCTATTTAACCTACGATAGCTCCAAAATGACCTATACTTAGCATTTTTTCCTCCAAAATTACTTAATATGCTTAGCTAGCTTCAAAATGACCTATTTAACCTAGGATAGCTCTAAAATGACCTATACTTAGCATCTTTTCCTCCAAAATTACTTAATATGCTTAACTAGCTCTAAAATGACATAATATGCTTAAGAAATGACATAGTTTAGCTCCTAAATGACTTCACATGCTTAGCTAGCTCCAAAATGACATAATAACCTTACTTAGCTCTAAAATGACATATTTAACCTAGGATAGCTCTAAAATGACCTATACTTAGCATCTTTTCCTCCAAAATGACTTAATATGCTTAGCTAGCTCTAAAATGATATAATATGCTTAAGAAATGAGATATTCTAGGTCCAAAATGACTTCATATGCTTAGTTAGCTCCAAAATGACCTATTTAACCTAGGCTAGCTCTAAAATGACCTATAATTAACATTTTTTCCACCAAAATGACTCAATATGCTTAGCTAGCTCAAAAATTACAAAATAACCTTATTAGCTCCAAAATGACCTATTTAACCTAGGCTAGCTCTAAAATGACCTATAGTTAGCATTTTTTTCCTCCAAAATGACTCAATATGCTTAGCTAGCTCAAAAATTACATAATAAGCTTAATTAGCTCCAAAATGACCTATTTAACCTAGGATAGCTCTAAAATGATCTATACTTAGCATTTTTTCCTCCAAAATGACTTAATATTCTTAGCTAGCTTTAAAATGACCTATTTAACCTAGGATAGCTCTAAAATGACCTATACTTAGCATCTTTTCCTCCAAAATGACTTAATCTACTTACCTAGCTCTAAAATGACATAATATGCTTAAGAAATGACACAGTTTAGCTCGTAAATGACTTCAGATGCTTAGCTAGCTCAAAAATGACATAATAACCTTACTTAGCTCTAAAATGACCTATTTAACCTAGGATAGCTGTAAAATGACCTATACTTAGCATTTTTTCCTCCAAAACGACTCAATATGCTTAGCTAGCTCAAAATTTACATAATAAGCTTAATAAGCTCCAAAATAACCTATATAACCTAGGATAGCTCCAAAATGACCTATAGTTAGAATTTTCCCCCTCCAAAATGACTTAATATGCTTAGCTAGCTTCAAAATGACCTATTTAACCTAGGATAGCTCTAAAATGACCTATACTTAGCATCTTTTCCTGCAAGATGACTTAATATGCTTACCTAACTCTAAAATGACATAATATGCTTAAGAAGTGACATATTTTAGGTCCTAAATGACTTCATATGCTTAGCTAGCTCCAAAATAACATAATAACCTTACTTAGCTCCAAAATGACCTATTTAACCTAGGATAGCTCTAAAATGACCTATACTTAGCATTTTTTCCTCCAAAATGACTTAATATGCTTAGCTAGCTTCAAAATGACCTATTTAACCTAGGATAGCTCTAAAATGACCTATACTTAGCATCTTTTCCTCCAAAATTACTTAATATGCTTAAGTAGCTCTAAAATGACATAATATGCTTAAGAAATGACATAGTTTAGCTCCTAAATGACTTCACATGCTTAGCTAGCTCCAAAATGACATAATAACCTTACTTAGCTCTAAAATGACCTAGGATAGCTCTAAAATGACCTATACTTAGCATCTTTTCCTCCAAAATGACTTAATATGCTTAGCTAGCTCTAAAATGATATAATATGCTTAAGAAATGACATATTTTAGGTCCAAAATGACTTCATATGCTTAGTTAGCTCCAAAATGACATAATAACCTTACTTAGCTCCAAAATGACCTATTTAAGCTAGGCTAGTTCTAAAATGACCTATAGTTAGCATTTTTTCCACCAAAATGACTCAATATGCTTAGCTAGCTCAAAAATAATATAATAACCATACTTAGCTCCAAAATGACCTATTTAACCTATGCTAGCTCTAAAATGACCTATAGTTAGCATTTTTTCCACCAAAATGACTCAATATGCTTAGCTAGTTCAAAAATTACGTAATAAGCTTAATTAGCTCCAAAATGACCTATTTAACCTAGGATAGCTCTAAAATGACCTATACTTAGCATTTTTTCTCCAAAATGACTTAATATTCTTAGCTAGCTTCAAAATGACCTATTTAACCTAGGATAGCTCTAAAATGACCTATACTTAGCATCTTTTCCTCCAAAATTACTTAATCTGCTTAACTAGCTCTAAAATGACATAATATGCTTAAGAAATGACATAGTTTAGCTCCTAAATGACTTCACATGCTTAGGTAGCTTCAAAATGACATAATAACCTTACTTAGATCTAAAATGACCTATTTAACCTAGGATAGCTCTAACATGACCTATACTTAGCATTGTTTCCTCCAAAATGACTTCATATGCTTAGCTAGCTCAAAAATGACATAATAAGCTTAATTAGGTCCAAAATGACATATTTAACCTAGGATAGCTCTAAAATGACCTATACTTAGCATTTTTCCTCCAAAATGACTTAATATGCTTAGCTAGCTTAAAAATGACATATTTAACCTAGGATAGCTCTAAAATGACCTATACTTAGCATCTTTTCTCCAAATTTACTTAATCTGCTTAACTAGCTCTAAAATGACATAATATGCTTAAGAAATGACATAGTTTAGCTCCTAAATGACTTCACATGCTTAGCTAGCTCCAAAATGACATAATAACCTTACTTAGCTCTAAAATGACCTATTTAACCTAGGATAGCTCTAAAATGACCTATACTTAGCATTTTTCCTCCAAAATGACTCAATATGCTTAGCTAGCTCAAAAATTACATAATAAGCTTAATTAGCTCCAAAATGACCTATTTAACCTAGGATAGCTCCAAAATGACCTATACTTAGCATTTTTTCCTCCAAAATGACTTAATATGCTTAGCTAGCTTCAAAATGACCTATTTAACCTAGGATAGCTCTAAAATGACCTATACTTAGCATCTTTTCCTCCAAAATGACTTAATATGCTTAACTAGCTCTAAAATGACATAATATGCTTAAGAAATGGCATATTTTAGCTCCTAAATGACTTCATATGCTTAGCTAGCTCCAAAATGACATAATAACTTTACTTAGCTCTAAAATGACCTATTTAACCTAGGATAGCTCTAAAATGACCTATACTTAGCATTTTTCCCTCCAAAATGACTCAATATGCTTAGCTAGCTCAAAAATTACATAATAAGCTTAATTAGCTCCAAAATAACCTATATAACCTAGGATAGCTCCAAAATGACCTATAGTTAGAATTGTTTTCCTCCAAAATGACTTAATATGCTTAGATAGCTTAAAAATGACCTATTTAACCTATAGGATAGCTCTAAAATGACCTATACTTAGCATCTTTTCCTCCAAAATGACTTAATATGCTTACCTAACTCTAAAATGACATAACATGCTTAAGAAATGACATATTTTAGGTCCTAAATGACTTCATATGCTTAGCTAGCTCCAAAATGACATAATAACCTTACTTAGCTCCAAAATGACCTATTTAACCTAGGCTAGCTCTAAAATGACCTATACTTAGCATTTTTTCCTGTAAAATGACTCAATATGCTTAGCTAGCTCAAAAATGACATAATATGCTTAATTAGCTCCAAAATGACCTATTTAACCTAGGATAGCTCTAAAATGACCTATACTTAGCATTTTTTTGCTCCAAAATGACTCAATATGCTTAGCTAGCTCAAAAATTACATAATAAGCTTAATTAGCTCCAAAATGACCTATTTAACCTACGATAGCTCCAAAATGACCTATACTTAGCATTTT
>NC_057801.1:123056954-123059523 GCF_018294505.1 Triticum aestivum | reverse complement strand
TAACCTAGGATAGCTCTAAAATGACCTATACTTAGCATATTTTTCCTCCAAAATGACTTAATATGCTTAGCTGGCTTCAAAATGACCTATTTAACATAGGATAGCTCTAAAATGACCTATACTTAGCATCTTTTCCTCCAAAATGACTTAATATGCTTAACTAGCTCTAAAATGACATAATATGCTTAAGAAATGACATATTTTAGCTCCTAAATGACTTCATATGCTTAGCTAGCTCCAAAATGACATAATAACCTTACTTACCTCCAAAATGACCTATTTAACCTAGGATAGCTCTAAAATGACCTATACTTAGCATTTTTCACCTCCAAAATGACTCAATATGCTTAGCTAGCTCAAAAATTACATAATAAGCTTAATTAGCTCCAAAATGACCTATTTAACCTAGGATAGCTCTAAAATGACCTATACTTAGCATATTTTCATCCAAAATGACTTAATATGCTTAGCTAGCTCCAAAATGACCTATTTAGCCTAGGATAGCTCTAAAATGACCTATACTTAGCATCTTTCCCTCCATAATTACTTAATATGCTTAACTAGCTCTAAAATGACATAATATGCTTAAGAAATGACATAGTTTAGCTCCTAAATGACTACTCATGCTTAGCTAGCTCCAAAATGACATAATAACCTTACTTAGCTCTAAAATGACAAATTTAACCTAGGATAGCTCTAAAATGACCTATACTTAGCATCTTTTCCTTCAAAATGACTTAATATGCTTAGCTAGCTCTAAAATGATATAATATGCTTAAGAAATGACATATTTTAGGTCCTAAATGACTTCATATGCTTAGTTAGCTCCAAAATGACATAATAACCTTACTTAGCTCCAAAATGACCTATTTAACCTAGGCTAGCTCTAAAATGACCTATAGTTAGCATTTTATCCACCAAAATGACTCAATATGCTTAGGTAGCTCAAAAATTACATAATAACCTTACTTAGCTCCAAAATGACCTATTTAACCTAGGCTAGCTCTAAAATGACCTATAGTTAGCATTTTTCCACCAAAATAACTCAATATGCTTAGCTAGCTAAAAAATTACATAATAAGCTTAATTAGCTCCAAAATGACATATTTAACCTATGATAGCTCTAAAATGACCTATACTTAGCATTTTTTCCTCCAAAATGACTTAAATTGCTTAGCTAGCTTCAAAATGACCTATTTAACCTAGGATAGCTCTAAAATGACCTATACTTAGCATCTTTTCCTCCAAAATTACATAATCTGCTTAACTAGCTCTAAAATGACATAATATGCTTAAGAAATGACATAGTTTAGCTCCTAAATGACTTCACATGCTTAGCTAGATTCAAAATGACATTATAACCTTACTTAGCTCTAAAATGACCTATTTAACCTAGGATAGCTCAAAAATGACCTATACTTAGCATTGTTTCCTCCAAAATGACTCAATATGCTTAACTAGCTCAAAAATTACATAATAAGCTTAATTAGCTCCAAAATGACCTATTTAACCTAGGATAGCTCTAAAATGACCTATACTTAGCATTTGTTGCCTCCAAAATGACTTAATATGCTTAGCTAGCTTCAAAATGACCTATTTAACCTAGGATAGCTCTAAAATGACATATACTTAGCATCTTTTCCTCCAAAATTACTTAATATGCTTAACTAGCTGTAAAATGACATAATATGCTTAAGAAATGACATAGTTTAGCTCCTAAATGACTTCACATGCTTAGCTAGCTCCAAAATGACATAATAACCTTACTTAGCTCTAAAATGACCTATTTAACCTAGGATAGCTCTAAAATGACCTATACTTAGCATTTTTTCCTCCAAAATGACTCAATATGCTTAGCTAGCTCAAAAATTACATTATAAGCTTAATTAGCTCCAAAATGACCTATTTAACCTAGGATAGCTCTAAAATGACCTATACTTAGCATTTTTTCCTCCAAAATGACTTAATATGCTTAGCTAGCTTCAAAATGACCTATTTAGCCTAGGATAGCTCTAAAATGACCTATACTTAGCATCTTTCCCTCCATATTTACTTAATATGCTTAACTAGCTCTAAATTGACATAATATGCTTAAGAAATGACATAGTTTAGCTCCTAAATGACTACTCATGCTTAGCTAGCTCCAAAATGACATAATAACCTTACTTAGCTCTAAAATGACATATTTAACCTAGGATAGGTCTAAAATGACCTATACTTAGCATCTTTTCCTTCAAAATGACTTAATATGCTTAGCTAGCTCTAAAATGATATAATATGCTTAAGAAATGACATATTTAGGTCCTAAATGACTTCATATGCTTAGTTAGCTCCAAAATGACATCATAACCTTAGTTAGCTCCAAAATGACCTATTTAACCTAGGCTAGCTCTAAAATGACCTATAGTTAGCATTTTTTCCACCAAAATGACTCAATATGCTTAGCTAGCTCAAAAATTACATAATAACCTTACTTAGCTCCAAAATGACCTATTTAACCTAGGCTAGCTCTAAAATGACCTATAGTTAGCATTTTTCCACCAAAATGACTCAATATGCTTAGCTAGCT
>NC_057801.1:123013257-123056202 GCF_018294505.1 Triticum aestivum | reverse complement strand
TTAGCTCTAAAATGACCTATTTAACCAAGGATAGCTCTAAAATGACCTATACTTCGCATTTTTTGCTCCAAAATGACTCCATATGCTTAGCTAGCTCAAAAACTACATTATAAGCTTAATTAGCTCTAAAATGACCTATTTAACCTAGGATAGCTCTAAAATGACCTATACTTAGCATTTGTTTCCTCCAAAATGACTTAATATGCTTAGCTAGCTTTAAAATGACCTATTTAACCTAGGCTAGCTCTAAAATGACCTATACTTAGCATCTTTTCCTCCAAAATGTCTTAATATGCTTAACTAGCTCTAAAATGACACAATATGCTTAAGAAATGACATATTTTAGGTCCTAAATGACTTCATATGCTTAGCTAGCTCCAAAATGACATAATAACCTTACTTAGCTCTAAAATGACCTATTTAACCTAGGATTGCTCTAAAATGACCTATACTTAGCATTTTTCCTCCAAAATGACTCAATATGCTTAGCTAGCTCAAAAATTACATAATAAGCTTAGTTTGCTCCAAAATGACCTATTTAACCTAGGATAGCTCTAAAATGACCTATACTTAGCATTTTTGCCTCCAAAATGACTTAATATGCTTAGCTAGCTTCAAAATGACCTATTTAGCCTAGGATAGCTCTAAAATGACCTATACTAAGCATCTTTCCCTCCATAATTACTTAATATGCTTAACTAGCTCTAAAATGACATAATATGCTTAAGAAATGACATAGTTTAGCTCCTAAATGACTACTCATGCTTAGCTAGGTCCAAAATGACATAATAACCTTACTTAGCTCTAAAATGACATATTTAACCTAGGATAGCTCTAAAATGACCTATACTTAGCATCTTTTCCTTCAAAATGACTTAATATGCTTAGCTAGCTCTAAAATGATATAATATGCTTAAGAAATGACATATTTTAGGTCCTAAATGACTTCATATGCTTAGTTAGCTCCAAAATGACATAATAACCTTACTTAGCTCCAAAATGACCTATTTAACCTAGGCTAGCTCTAAAATGACCTATAGTTAGCATTTTTTCCACCAAAATGACTCAATATGCTTTGCTAGCTCAAAAATTACATAATAACCTTACTTAGCTCCAAAATGACCTATTTAACCTAGGCTAGCTCTAAAATGACCTATAGTTAGCATTTTTGCACCAAAATGACTCAATATGCTTAGCTAGCTCAAAAATTACATAATAAGCTTAATTAGCTCCAAAATGACCTATTTAACCTATGATAGCTCTAAAATGACCTATACTTAGCATTTTTCCTCCAAAATGACTTAATATGCTTAGCTAGCTTCAAAATGACCTATTTAACCTAGGATAGCTCTAAAATGACCAATACTTAGCATCTTTTCCTCCAAAATTACTTAATATGCTTAACTAGCTCTAAAATGACATAATATGCTTAAGAAATGACATAGTTTAGCTCCTAAATGACTTCACATGCTTAGCTAGCTCCAAAATGACATAATAACCTTACTTAGCTCTAAAATGACCTATTTAACCTAGGATAGCTCTAAAATGACCTATACTTCGCATTTTTTCCTCCAAAATGACTCAATATGCTTAGCTAGCTCAAAAATTACATAATAAGCTTAATTAGCTCCAAAATGACCTATTTAACCTAGGATAGCTCTAAAATGACCTATACTTAGCATTTGTTTCCTCCAAAATGACTTAATATGCTTAGCTAGCTTCAAAATGACCTATTTAACCTAGGATAGCTCTAAAATGACCTATACTTAGCATCTTTTCCTCCAAAATTACTTAATCTGCTTAACTAGCTCTAAAATGATATAATATGCTTAAGAAATGACATAGTTTAGCTCCTAAATGACTTCACATGCTTAGCTAGCTTCAAAATGACATAATAACCTTACTTAGCTCTAAAATAACCTATTTAACCTAGGATAGCTCTAAAATGACCTATATTTCACATTTTTTCCTCCAAAATGACTCAATATGCTTAGCTAGCTCAAAAATTACATTATAAGCTTAATTAGCTCCAAAATGACCTATTTAACCTAGGATAGCGCTAAAATGACCTATACTTACCATTTTTCAGCTCCAAAATGACTCAATATGCTTAGCTAGCTCAAAAATTACATAATAAGCTTAATTAGCTCCAAAATGACCTATTTAACCTAGGATAGCTCTCTAATGACCTATACTTAGCATTTTTTCCTCCAAAATGACTTAATATGCTTAGCTAGCTTCAAAATGACCTATTTAGCCTAGGATAGCTCTAAAATGACCTATACTTAGCATCTTTCCCTCCATAATTACTTAATATGCTTAACTAGCTCTAAAATGACATAATATGCTTAAGAAATGACATAGTTTAGCTCCTAAATGACTACTCATGCTTAGCTAGCTCCAAAATGACATAATAACCTTACTTAGCTCTAAAATGACATATTTAACCTAGGATAGCTCTAAAATGACCTATACTTAGCATCTTTTCCTTCAAAATGACTTAATATGCTTAGCTAGCTCTAAAATGATATAATATGCTTAAGAAATGACATATTTTAGGTCCTAAATGACTTCATATGCTTAGTTAGCTCCAAAATGACATAATAACCTTACTTAGCTCCAAAATGACCTATTTAACCTAGGCTAGCTCTAAAATGACCTATAGTTAGCATTTTTTCCACCAAAATGACTCAATATGCTTTGCTAGCTCAAAAATTACATAATAACCTTACTTAGCTCCAAAATGACCTATTTAACCTAGGCTAGCTCTAAAATGACCTATAGTTAGCATTTTTGCACCAAAATGACTCAATATGCTTAGCTAGCTCAAAAATTACATAATAAGCTTAATTAGCTCCAAAATGACCTGTTTAACCTATGATAGCTCTAAAATGACCTATACTTAGCATTTTTTCCTCCAAAATGACTTAATATGCTTAGCTAGCTTCAAAATGACCTATTTAACCTAGGATAGCTCTAAAATGACCAATACTTAGCATCTTTTCCTCCAAAATTACTTAATATGCTTAACTAGCTCTAAAATGACATAATATGCTTAAGAAATGACATAGTTTAGCTCCTAAATGACTTCACATGCTTAGCTAGCTCCAAAATGACATAATAACCTTACTTAGCTCTAAAATGACCTATTTAACCTAGGATAGCTCTAAAATGACCTATACTTCGCATTTTTTCCTCCAAAATGACTCAATATGCTTAGCTAGCTCAAAAATTACATAATAAGCTTAATTAGCTCCAAAATGACCTATTTAACCTAGGATAGCTCTAAAATGACCTATACTTAGCATTTGTTTCCTCCAAAATGACTTAATATGCTTAGCTAGCTTCAAAATGACCTATTTAACCTAGGATAGCTCTAAAATGACCTATACTTAGCATCTTTTCCTCCAAAATTACTTAATCTGCTTAACTAGCTCTAAAATGACATAATATGCTTAAGAAATGACATAGTTTAGCTCCTAAATGACTTCACATGCTTAGCTAGCTTCAAAATGACATAATAACCTTACTTAGCTCTAAAATAACCTATTTAACCTAGGATAGCTCTAAAATGACCTATATTTCACATTTTTTCCTCCAAAATGACTCAATATGCTTAGCTAGCTCAAAAATTACATTATAAGCTTAATTAGCTCCAAAATGACCTATTTAACCTAGGATAGCGCTAAAATGACCTATACTTACCATTTTTCAGCTCCAAAATGACTCAATATGCTTAGCTAGCTCAAAAATTACATAATAAGCTTAATTAGCTCCAAAATGACCTATTTAACCTAGGATAGCTCTATAATGACCTATACTTAGCATTTTTTCCTCCAAAATGACTTAATATGCTTAGCTAGCTTCAAAATGATCTATTTAGCCTAGGATAGCTCTAAAATGACCTATACTTAGCATCTTTCCCTCCATAATTACTTAATATGCTTAACTAGCTCTAAAATGACATAATATGCTTAAGAAATGACATAGTTTAGCTCCTAAATGACTACTCATGCTTAGCTAGGTCCAAAATGACATAATAACCTTACTTAGCTCTAAAATGACATATTTAACCTAGGATAGCTCTAAAATGACCTATACTTAGCATCTTTTCCTTCAAAATGACTTAATATGCTTAGCTAGCTCTAAAATGATATAATATGCTTAAGAAATGACATATTTTAGGTCCTAAATGACTTCATATGCTTAGTTAGCTCCAAAATGACATAATAACCTTACTTAGCTCCAAAATGACCTATTTAACCTAGGCTAGCTCTAAAATGACCTATAGTTAGCATTTTTTCCACCAAAATGACTCAATATGCTTTGCTAGCTCAAAAATTACATAATAACCTTACTTAGCTCCAAAATGACCTATTTAACCTAGGCTAGCTCTAAAATGACCTATAGTTAGCATTTTTGCACCAAAATGACTCAATATGCTTAACTTGCTCAAAAATTACATAATAAGCTTAATTAGCTCCAAAATGACCTATTTAACCTATGATAGCTCTAAAATGACCTATACTTAGCATTTTTTCCTCCAAAATGACTTAATATGCTTAGCTAGCTTCAAAATGACCTATTTAACCTAGGATAGCTCTAAAATGACCAATACTTAGCATCTTTTCCTCCAAAATTACTTAATATGCTTAACTAGCTCTAAAATGACATAATATGCTTAAGAAATGACATAGTTTAGCTCCTAAATGACTTCACATGCTTAGCTAGCTCCAAAATGACATAATAACCTTACTTAGCTCTAAAATGACCTATTTAACCTAGGATAGCTCTAAAATGACCTATACTTCGCATTTTTTCCTCCAAAATGACTCAATATGCTTAGCTAGCTCAAAAATTACATAATAAGCTTAATTAGCTCCAAAATGACCTATTTAACCTAGGATAGCTCTAAAATGACCTATACTTAGCATTTGTTTCCTCCAAAATGACTTAATATGCTTAGCTAGCTTCAAAATGACCTATTTAACCTAGGATAGCTCTAAAATGACCTATACTTAGCATCTTTTCCTCCAAAATTACTTAATCTGCTTAACTAGCTCTAAAATGACATAATATGCTTAAGAAATGACATAGTTTAGCTCCTAAATGACTTCACATGCTTAGCTAGCTTCAAAATGACATAATAACCTTACTTAGCTCTAAAATAACCTATTTAACCTAGGATAGCTCTAAAATGACCTATATTTCACATTTTTTCCTCCAAAATGACTCAATATGCTTAGCTAGCTCAAAAATTACATTATAAGCTTAGCTAGCTTCAAAATGACCTATTTAACCTAGGATAGCGCTAAAATGACCTATACTTACCATTTTTCAGCTCCAAAATGACTCAATATGCTTAGCTAGCTCAAAAATTACATAATAAGCTTAATTAGCTCCAAAATGACCTATTTAACCTAGGATAGCTCTATAATGACCTATACTTAGCATTTTTTCCTCCAAAATGACTTAATATGCTTAGCTAGCTTCAAAATGATCTATTTAGCCTAGGATAGCTCTAAAATGACCTATACTTAGCATCTTTCCCTCCATAATTACTTAATATGCTTAACTAGCTCTAAAATGACATAATATGCTTAAGAAATGACATAGTTTAGCTCCTAAATGACTACTCATGCTTAGCTAGCTCCAAAATGACATAATAACCTTACTTAGCTCTAAAATGACATATTTAACCTAGGATAGCTCTAAAATGACCTATACTTAGCATCTTTTCCTTCAAAATGACTTAATATGCTTAGCTAGCTCTAAAATGATATAATATGCTTAAGAAATGACATATTTTAGGTCCTAAATGACTTCATATGCTTAGTTAGCTCCAAAATGACATAATAACCTTACTTAGCTCCAAAATGACCTATTTAACCTAGGCTAGCTCTAAAATGACCTATAGTTAGCATTTTTTCCACCAAAATGACTCAATATGCTTTGCTAGCTCAAAAATTACATAATAACCTTACTTAGCTCCAAAATGACCTATTTAACCTAGGCTAGCTCTAAAATGACCTATAGTTAGCATTTTTGCACCAAAATGACTCAATATGCTTAGCTAGCTCAAAAATTACATAATAAGCTTAATTAGCTCCAAAATGACCTGTTTAACCTATGATAGCTCTAAAATGACCTATACTTAGCATTTTTTCCTCCAAAATGACTTAATATGCTTAGCTAGCTTCAAAATGACCTATTTAACCTAGGATAGCTCTAAAATGACCAATACTTAGCATCTTTTCCTCCAAAATTACTTAATATGCTTAACTAGCTCTAAAATGACATAATATGCTTAAGAAATGACATAGTTTAGCTCCTAAATGACTTCACATGCTTAGCTAGCTCCAAAATGACATAATAACCTTACTTAGCTCTAAAATGACCTATTTAACCTAGGATAGCTCTAAAATGACCTATACTTCGCATTTTTTCCTCCAAAATGACTCAATATGCTTAGCTAGCTCAAAAATTACATAATAAGCTTAATTAGCTCCAAAATGACCTATTTAACCTAGGATAGCTCTAAAATGACCTATACTTAGCATTTGTTTCCTCCAAAATGACTTAATATGCTTAGCTAGCTTCAAAATGACCTATTTAACCTAGGATAGCTCTAAAATGACCTATACTTAGCATCTTTTCCTCCAAAATTACTTAATCTGCTTAACTAGCTCTAAAATGACATAATATGCTTAAGAAATGACATAGTTTAGCTCCTAAATGACTTCACATGCTTAGCTAGCTTCAAAATGACATAATAACCTTTCTTAGCTCTAAAATAACCTATTTAACCTAGGATAGCTCTAAAATGACCTATATTTCACATTTTTTCCTCCAAAATGACTCAATATGCTTAGCTAGCTCAAAAATTACATTATAAGCTTAATTAGCTCCAAAATGACCTATTTAACCTAGGATAGCGCTAAAATGACCTATACTTACCATTTTTCAGCTCCAAAATGACTCAATATGCTTAGCTAGCTCAAAAATTACATAATAAGCTTAATTAGCTCCAAAATGACCTATTTAACCTAGGATAGCTCTATAATGACCTATACTTAGCATTTTTTCCTCCAAAATGACTTAATATGCTTAGCTAGCTTCAAAATGACCTATTTAGCCTAGGATAGCTCTAAAATGACCTATACTTAGCATCTTTCCCTCCATAATTACTTAATATGCTTAACTAGCTCTAAAATGACATAATATGCTTAAGAAATGACATAGTTTAGCTCCTAAATGACTACTCATGCTTAGCTAGCTCCAAAATGACATAATAACCTTACTTAGCTCTAAAATGACATATTAAACCTAGGATAGCTCTAAAATGACCTATACTTAGCATCTTTTCCTTCAAAATGACTTAATATGCTTAGCTAGCTCTAAAATGATATAATATGCTTAAGAAATGACATATTTTAGGTCCTAAATGACTTCATATGCTCAGTTAGCTCCAAAATGACATAATAACCTTACTTAGCTCCAAAATGACCTATTTAACCTAGGCTAGCTCTAAAATGACCTATAGTTAGCATTTTTTCCACCAAAATGACTCAATATGCTTTGCTAGCTCAAAAATTACATAATAACCTTACTTAGCTCCAAAATGACCTATTTAACCTAGGCTAGCTCTAAAATGACCTATAGTTAGCATTTTTGCACCAAAATGACTCAATATGCTTAGCTAGCTCAAAAATTACATAATAAGCTTAATTAGCTCCAAAATGACCTCTTTAACCTATGATAGCTCTAAAATGACCTATACTTAGCATTTTTTCCTCCAAAATGACTTAATATGCTTAGCTAGCTTCAAAATGACCTATTTAACCTAGGATAGCTCTAAAATGACCTATACTTAGCATGTTTTCCTCCAAAATTACTTAATCTGCTTAACTAGCTCTAAAATGACATAATATGCTTAAGAAATGACATAGTTTAGCTCCTAAATGACTTCACATGCTTAGCTAGCTCCAAAATGACATAATAACCTTACTTAGCTCTAAAATGACCTATTTAACCTAGGATAGCTCTAAAATGACCTATACTTCGCATTTTTTCCTCCAAAATGACTCAATATGCTTAGCTAGCTCAAAAATTACATAATAAGCTTAATTAGCTCCAAAATGACCTATTTAACCTAGGATAGCTCTAAAATGACCTATACTTAGCATTTGTTTCCTCCAAAATGACTTAATATGCTTAGCTAGCTTCAAAATGACCTATTTAACCTAGGATAGCTCTAAAATGACCTATACTTAGCATCTTTTCCTCCAAAATTACTTAATCTACTTAACTAGCTCTAAAATGACATAATATGCTTAAGAAATGACATAGTTTAGCTCCTAAATGACTTCACATGCTTAGCTAGCTTCAAAATGACATAATAACCTTACTTAGCTCTAAAATAACCTATTTAACCTAGGATAGCTCTAAAATGACCTATATTTCACATTTTTTCCTCCAAAATGACTCAATATGCTTAGCTAGCTCAAAAATTACATTATAAGCTTAATTAGCTCCAAAATGACCTATTTAACCTAGGATAGCGCTAAAATGACCTATACTTAGCATTTTTCAGCTCCAAAATGACTCAATATGCTTAGCTAGCTCAAAAATTACATAATAAGCTTAATTAGCTCCAAAATGACCTATTTAACCTAGGATAGCTCTATAATGACCTATACTTAGCATTTTTTCCTCCAAAATGACTTAATATGCTTAGCTAGCTTCAAAATGACCTATTTAGCCTAGGATAGCTCTAAAATGACCTATACTTAGCATCTTTCCCTCCATAATTACTTAATATGCTTAACTAGCTCTAAAATGACATAATATGCTTAAGAAATGACATAGTTTAGCTCCTAAATGACTACTCATGCTTAGCTAGCTCCAAAATGACATAATAACCTTACTTAGCTCTAAAATGACATATTTAACCTAGGATAGCTCTAAAATGACCTATACTTAGCATCTTTTCCTTCAAAATGACTTAATATGCTTAGCTAGCACTAAAATGATATAATATGCTTAAGAAATGACATATTTTAGGTCCTAAATGACTTCATATGCTTAGTTAGCTCCAAAATGACATAATAACCTTACTTAGCTCCAAAATGACCTATTTAACCTAGGCTAGCTCTAAAATGACCTATAGTTAGCATTTTTTCCACCAAAATGACTCAATATGCTTAGCTAGCTCAAAAATTACATAATAACCTTACTTAGCTCCAAAATGACCTATTTAACCTAGGCTAGCTCTAAAATGACCTATAGTTAGCATTTTTCCACCAAAATGACTCAATATGCTTAGCTAGCTCAAAAATTACATAATAAGCTTAATTAGCTCCAAAATGACCTCTTTAACCTACGATAGCTCTAAAATGACCTATACTTAGCATTTTTTCCTCCAAAATGACTTAATATGCTTAGCTAGCTTCAAAATGACCTATTTAACCTAGGATAGCTCTAAAATGACCTATACTTAGCATCTTTTCCTCCAAAATTACTTAATCTGCTTAACTAGCTCTAAAATGACATAATATGCTTAAAAAATGACATAGTTTAGCTCCTAAATGACTTCACATGCTTAGCTAGCTCCAAAATGACATAATAACCATACTTAGCTCTAAAATAACCTATTTAACCTAGGATAGCTCTAAAATGACCTATATTTCGCATTTTTTCCTCCAAAATGACTCAATATGCTTAGCTAGCTCAAAAATTACATTATAAGCTTAATTAGCTCCAAAATGACCTATTTAACCTAGGATAGCTCTAAAATGACCTATACTTAGCATTTTTTCCCTCCAAAATGACTTAATATGCTTAGCTAGCTTCAAAATGACCTATTTAACCTAGGATAGCTCTAAAATGACCTATACTTAGCATCTTTTCCTCCAAAATGACTTAATATGCTTAACTAGCTCTAAAATGACATAATATGCTTAAGAAATGACATAGTTTAGCTCCTAAATGACTTCACATGGTTAGCTAGCTCCAAAATGACATAATAACCTTACTTAGCACTAAAATGACCTATTTAACCAAGGATAGCTCTAAAATGACCTATACTTAGCATTTTTTTTCCTCCAAAATGACTCCATATGCTTAGCTAGCTCAAAAACTACATTATAAGCTTAATTAGCTCTAAAATGACCTATTTAACCTAGGATAGCTCTAAAATGACCTATACTTAGCATTTGTTTCCTACAAAATGACTTAATATGCTTAGCTAGCTTTAAAATGACCTAGTTAACCTAGCCTAGCTCTAAAATGACCTATACTTAGCATCTTTTCCTCCAAAATGTCTTAATATGCTTAACTAGCTCTAAAATGACACAATATGCTTAAGAAATGACATATTTTAGGTCCTAAATGACTTCATATGTTTAGCTAGCTCCAAAATGACATAATAACCTTACTTAGCTCTAAAATGACCTATTTAACCTAGGATTGCTCTAAAATGACCTATACTTAGCATTTTTCCTCCAAAATGACTCAATATGCTTAGCTAGCTCAAAAATTACATAATAAGCTTAATTCGCTCCAAAATGACCTATATAACCTAGGATAGCTCCAAAATGACCTATACTTAGAATTTTTTTACACCAAAATGACTTAATATGCTTAACTAGCTCTAAAATGACATAATATGCTTAAGAAATGAGATATTTTAGCTCCTAAATGACTTCATATGCTTAGCTAGCTCCAAAATGACATAATAACCTTACTTACCTCCAAAATGACCTATTTACCCTAGGATAGCTCTAAAATGACCTATACTTAGCATTTTCAGCTCCAAAATGACTCAATATGCTTAGCTAGCTCAAAAATTACATAATAAGCTTAATTAGCTCCAAAATGACCTATTTAACCTAGGATAGCTCTAAAATGACCTATACTTAGCATTTTTTCCTCCAAAATGACTTAATATGCTTAGCTAGCTTCAAAATGACCTATTTAGCCTAGGATAGCTCTAAAATGACCTATACTTAGCATCTTTCCCTCCATAATTACTTAATATGCTTAACTAGCTCTAAAATGACATAATATGCTTAAGAAATGACATAGTTTAGCTCCTAAATGACTACTCATGTTTAGCTAGCTCCAAAATGACATAATAACCTTACTTTGCTCTAAAATGACATATTTAACCTAGGATAGCTCTAAAATGACCTATACTTAGCATCTTTTCCTTCAAAATGACTTAATATGCTTAGCTAGCTCTAAAATGATATAATATGCTTAAGAAATGACATATTTTAGGTCCTAAATGACTTCATATGCTTAGTTAGCTCCAAAATGACATAATAACCTTACTTAGCTCCAAAATGACCTATTTAACCTAGGCTAGCTCTAAAATGACCTATAGTTAGCATTTTTTCCACCAAAATGACTCAGTATGCTTAGCTAGCTCAAAAATTACATAATAACCTTACTTAGCTCCGAAATGACCTATTTAACCTAGGCTAGCTCTAAAATGACCTATAGTTAGCATTTTTGCACCAAAATGACTCAATATGCTTAGCTAGCTCAAAAATTACATAATAAGCTTAATTAGCTCCAAAATGACCTATTTATCCTATGATAGCTCTAAAATGACCTATACTTAGCATTTTGTCCTCCAAAATGACTTAATATGCTTAGCTAGCTTCAAAATGACCTATTTAACCTAGGATAGCTCTAAAATGACCTATACTTAGCATCTTTTCCTCCAAAATTACTTAATCTGCTTAACTAGCTCTAAAATGACATAATATGCTTAAGAAATGACATAGTTTAGCTCCTAAATGACTTCACATGCTTAGCTAGCTTCAAAATGACATAATAACCTTACTTAGCTCTAAAATAACCTATTTAACCTATGATAGCTCTAAAATGACCTATATTTCGCATTTTTTCCTCCAAAATGACTCAATATGCTTAGCTAGCTCAAAAATTACATTATAAGCTTAATTAGCTCCAAAATGACCTATTTAACCTAGGATAGCTCTAAAATGACCTATACTTAGCATTTTTCAGCTCCAAAATGACTCAATATGCTTAGCTAGCTCAAAAATTACATAATAAGCTTAATTAGCTCCAAAATGACCTATTTAACCTAGGATAGCTCTAAAATGACCTATACTTAGCATTTTTTCCTCCAAAATGACTTAATATGCTTAGCTAGCTTCAAAATGACCTATTTAGCCTAGGATAGCTCTAAAATGACCTATACTTAGCATCTTTCCCTCCATATTTACTTAATATGCTTAACTAGCTCTAAATTGACATAATATGCTTAAGAAATGACATAGTTTAGCTCCTAAATGACTACTCATGCTTAGCTAGCTCCAAAATGACATAATAACCTTACTTTGCTCTAAAATGACATATTTAACCTAGGATAGCTCTAAAATGACCTATACTTAGCATCTTTTCCTTCAAAATGACTTAATATGCTTAGCTAGCTCTAAAATGATATAATATGCTTAAGAAATGACATATTTTAGGTCCTAAATGACTTCATATGCTTAGTTAGCTCCAAAATGACATAATAACCTTACTTAGCTCCAAAATGACCTATTTAACCTAGGCTAGCTCTAAAATGACCTATAGTTAGCATTTTTTCCACCAAAATGAATCAGTATGCTTAGCTAGCTCAAAAATTACATAATAACCTTACTTAGCTCCGAAATGACCTATTTAACCTAGGCTAGCTCTAAAATGACCTATAGTTAGCATTTTTGCACCAAAATGACTCAATATGCTTAGCTAGCTCAAAAATTACATAATAATCTTAATTAGCTCCAAAATGACCTATTTATCCTATGATAGCTCTAAAATGACCTATACTTAGCATTTTGTCCTCCAAAATGACTTAATGTGCTTAGCTAGCTTCAAAATGACCTATTTAACCTAGGATAGCTCTAAAATGACCTATACTTAGCATCTTTTCCTCCAAAATTACTTAATCTGCTTAACTAGCTCTAAAATGACATAATATGCTTAAGAAATGACATAGTTTAGCTCCTAAATGACTTCACATGCTTAGCTAGCTTCAAAATGACATAATAACCTTACTTAGCTCTAAAATAACCTATTTAACCTATGATAGCTCTAAAATGACCTATATTTCGCATTTTTTCCTCCAAAATGACTCAATATGCTTAGCTAGCTCAAAAATTACATTATAAGCTTAATTAGCTCCAAAATGACCTATTTAACCTAGGATAGCTCTAAAATGACCTATACTTAGCATTTTTCAGCTCCAAAATGACTCAATATGCTTAGCTAGCTCAAAAATTACATAATAAGCTTAATTAGCTCCAAAATGACCTATTTAACCTAGGATAGCTCTAAAATGACCTATACTTAGCATTTTTTCCTCCAAAATGACTTAATATGCTTAGCTAGCTTCAAAATGACCTATTTAGCCTAGGATAGCTCTAAAATGACCTATACTTAGCATCTTTCCCTCCATATTTACTTAATATGCTTAACTAGCTCTAAATTGACATAATATGCTTAAGAAATGACATAGTTTAGCTCCTAAATGACTACTCATGCTTAGCTAGCTCCAAAATGACATAATAACCTTACTTTGCTCTAAAATGACATATTTAACCTAGGATAGGTCTAAAATGACCTATACTTAGCATCTTTTCCTTCAAAATGACTTAATATGCTTAGCTAGCTCTAAAATGATATAATATGCTTAAGAAATGACATATTTTAGGTCCTAAATGACTTCATATGCTTAGTTAGCTCCAAAATGACATAATAACCTTACTTAGCTCCAAAATGACCTATTTAACCTAGGCTAGCTCTAAAATGACCTATAGTTAGCATTTTTTCCACCAAAATGAATCAGTATGCTTAGCTAGCTCAAAAATTACATAATAACCTTACTTAGCTCCGAAATGACCTATTTAACCTAGGCTAGCTCTAAAATGACCTATAGTTAGCATTTTTGCACCAAAATGACTCAATATGCTTAGCTAGCTCAAAAATTACATAATAAGCTTAATTAGCTCCAAAATGACCTATTTAACCTATGATAGCTCTAAAATGACCTATACTTAGCATTTTTTCCTCCAAAATGACTTAATGTGCTTAGCTAGCTTCAAAATGACCTATTTAACCTAGGATAGCTCTAAAATGACCTATACTTAGCATCTTTTCCTCCAAAATTACTTAATCTGCTTAACTAGCTCTAAAATGACATAATATGCTTAAGAAATGACATAGTTTAGCTCCTAAATGACTTCACATGCTTAGCTAGCTTCAAAATGACATAATAACCTTACTTAGCTCTAAAATAACCTATTTAACCTATGATAGCTCTAAAATGACCTATATTTCGCATTTTTTCCTCCAAAATGACTCAATATGCTTAGCTAGCTCAAAAATTACATTATAAGCATAATTAGCTCCAAAATGACCTATTTAACCTAGGATAGCTCTAAAATGACCTATACTTAGCATTTTTCAGCTCCAAAATGACTCAATATGCTTAGCTAGCTCAAAAATTACATAATAAGCTTAATTAGCTCCAAAATGACCTATTTAACCTAGGATAGCTCTAAAATGACCTATACTTAGCATTTTTTCCTCCAAAATGACTTAATATGCTTAGCTAGCTTCAAAATGACCTATTTAGCCTAGGATAGCTCTAAAATGACCTATACTTAGCATCTTTCCCTCCATATTTACTTAATATGCTTAACTAGCTCTAAATTGACATAATATGCTTAAGAAATGACATAGTTTAGCTCCTAAATGACTACTCATGCTTAGCTAGCTCCAAAATGACATAATAACCTTACTTAGCTCTAAAATGACATATTTAACCTAGGATAGGTCTAAAATGACCTATACTTAGCATCTTTTCCTTCAAAATGACTTAATATGCTTAGCTAGCTCTAAAATGATATAATATGCTTAAGAAATGACATATTTAGGTCCTAAATGACTTCATATGCTTAGTTAGCTCCAAAATGACATCATAACCTTAGTTAGCTCCAAAATGACCTATTTAACCTAGGCTAGCTCTAAAATGACCTATAGTTAGCATTTTTTCCACCAAAATGACTCAATATGCTTAGCTAGCTCAAAAATTACATAATAACCTTACTTAGCTCCAAAATGACCTATTTAACCTAGGCTAGCTCTAAAATGACCTATAGTTAGCATTTTTCCACCAAAATGACTCAATATGCTTAGCTAGCTAAAAAATTACATAATAAGCTTAATTAGCTCCAAAATGACCTATTTAACCTATGGTAGCTCTAAAATGACCTATACTTAGCATTTTTTCCTCCAAAATGACTTAATATGCTTAGCTAGCTTCAAAATGACCTATTTAACCTAGGATAGCTCTAAAATGACCTATACTTAGCATCTTTTCCTCCAAAATTACTTAATCTGCTTAACTAGCTCTAAAACGACATAATATGCTTAAGAAATGACATAGTTTTGCTCCTAAATGACTTCACATGCTTAGCTAGCTTCAAAATGACATAATAACCTTACTTAGCTCTAAAATAACCTATTTAACCTAGGATAGCTCTAAAATGACCTATATTTCGCATTTTTTCCTCCAAAATGTCTCAATATGCTTAGCTAGCTCAAAAATTACATTATAAGCTTAATTAGCTACAAAATGACCTATTTAACCTAGGATAGCTCTAAAATGACCTATACTTAGCATTTTTTTCCCTCCAAAATGACTTAATATGCTTAGCTAGCTTCAAAATGACCTATTTAACCTAGGATAGCTCTAAAATGACCTATACTTAGCATCTTTTCCTCCAAAATGACTTAATATGCTTAACTAGCTCTAAAATGACATAATATGCTTAAGAAATGACATAGTTTAGCTCCTAAATGACTTCACATGCTTAGCTAGCTTCAAAATGACATAATAACCTTACTTAGCTTTAAAATAACCTATTTAACCTATGATAGCTCTAAAATGACCTATATTTCGCATTTTTCCTCCAAAATGACTCAATATGCTTAGCTAGCTCAAAAACTACATTATAAGCTTAATTAGCTCTAAAATGACCTATTTAACCAAGGATAGCTCTAAAATGACCTATACTTCGCATTTTTTGCTCCAAAATGACTCCATATGCTTAGCTAGCTCAAAAACTACATTATAAGCTTAATTAGCTCTAAAATGACCTATTTAACCTAGGATAGCTCTAAAATGACCTATACTTAGCATTTGTTTCCTCCAAAATGACTTAATATGCTTAGCTAGCTTTAAAATGACCTATTTAACCTAGGCTAGCTCTAAAATGACCTATACTTAGCATCTTTTCCTCCAAAATGTCTTAATATGCTTAACTAGCTCTAAAATGACACAATATGCTTAAGAAATGACATATTTTAGGTCCTAAATGACTTCATATGCTTAGCTAGCTCCAAAATGACATAATAACCTTACTTAGCTCTAAAATGACCTATTTAACCTAGGATTGCTCTAAAATGACCTATACTTAGCATTTTTCCTCCAAAATGACTCAATATGCTTAGCTAGCTCAAAAATTACATAATAAGCTTAATTCGCTCCAAAATGACCTATATAACCTAGGATAGCTCCAAAATGACCTATACTTAGAATTTTTTTCCACCAAAATGAATTAATATGCTTAGCTAGCTTAAAAATGACCTATTTAACCTAGGATAGCTCTAAAATGACCTATACTTAGCATATTTTCCTCCAAAATGACTTAATATGCTTAACTAGCTCTAAAATGACATAATATGCTTAAGAAATGACATATTTTAGCTCCTAAATGACTTCATATGCTTAGCTAGCTCCAAAATGACATAATAACCTTACTTAGCTCTAAAATGACATATTTAACCTAGGATAGCTCTAAAATGACCTATACTTAGCATCTTTTCCTTCAAAATGACTTAATATGCTTAGCTAGCTCTAAAATGATATAATATGCTTAAGAAATGACATATTTTAGGTCCTAAATGACTTCATATGCTTAGTTAGCTCCAAAATGACATAATAACCTTACTTAGCTCCAAAATGACCTATTTAACCTAGGCTAGCTCTAAAATGACCTATAGTTAGCATTTTTTCCACCAAAATGACTCAATATGCTTTGCTAGCTCAAAAATTACATAATAACCTTACTTAGCTCCAAAATGACCTATTTAACCTAGGCTAGCTCTAAAATGACCTATAGTTAGCATTTTTGCACCAAAATGACTCAATATGCTTAACTTGCTCAAAAATTACATAATAAGCTTAATTAGCTCCAAAATGACCTATTTAACCTATGATAGCTCTAAAATGACCTATACTTAGCATTTTTTCCTCCAAAATGACTTAATATGCTTAGCTAGCTTCAAAATGACCTATTTAACCTAGGATAGCTCTAAAATGACCAATACTTAGCATCTTTTCCTCCAAAATTACTTAATATGCTTAACTAGCTCTAAAATGACATAATATGCTTAAGAAATGACATAGTTTAGCTCCTAAATGACTTCACATGCTTAGCTAGCTCCAAAATGACATAATAACCTTACTTAGCTCTAAAATGACCTATTTAACCTAGGATAGCTCTAAAATGACCTATACTTCGCATTTTTTCCTCCAAAATGACTCAATATGCTTAGCTAGCTCAAAAATTACATAATAAGCTTAATTAGCTCCAAAATGACCTATTTAACCTAGGATAGCTCTAAAATGACCTATACTTAGCATTTGTTTCCTCCAAAATGACTTAATATGCTTAGCTAGCTTCAAAATGACCTATTTAACCTAGGATAGCTCTAAAATGACCTATACTTAGCATCTTTTCCTCCAAAATTACTTAATCTGCTTAACTAGCTCTAAAATGACATAATATGCTTAAGAAATGACATAGTTTAGCTCCTAAATGACTTCACATGCTTAGCTAGCTTCAAAATGACATAATAACCTTACTTAGCTCTAAAATAACCTATTTAACCTAGGATAGCTCTAAAATGACCTATATTTCACATTTTTTCCTCCAAAATGACTCAATATGCTTAGCTAGCTCAAAAATTACATTATAAGCTTAATTAGCTCCAAAATGACCTATTTAACCTAGGATAGCGCTAAAATGACCTATACTTACCATTTTTCAGCTCCAAAATGACTCAATATGCTTAGCTAGCTCAAAAATTACATAATAAGCTTAATTAGCTCCAAAATGACCTATTTAACCTAGGATAGCTCTATAATGACCTATACTTAGCATTTTTTCCTCCAAAATGACTTAATATGCTTAGCTAGCTTCAAAATGACCTATTTAGCCTAGGATAGCTCTAAAATGACCTATACTTAGCATCTTTCCCTCCATAATTACTTAATATGCTTAACTAGCTCTAAAATGACATAATATGCTTAAGAAATGACATAGTTTAGCTCCTAAATGACTACTCATGCTTAGCTAGCTCCAAAATGACATAATAACCTTACTTAGCTCTAAAATGACATATTTAACCTAGGATAGCTCTAAAATGACCTATACTTAGCATCTTTTCCTTCAAAATGACTTAATATGCCTAGCTAGCTCTAAAATGATATAATATGCTTAAGAAATGACATATTTTAGGTTCTAAATGACTTCATATGCTTAGTTAGCTCCAAAATGACATAATAACCTTACTTAGCTCCAAAATGACCTATTTAACCTAGGCTAGCTCTAAAATGACCTATAGTTAGCATTTTTTCCACCAAAATGACTCAATATGCTTAGCTAGCTCAAAAATTACATAATAAGCTTAATTAGCTCCAAAATGACCTATTTAACCTATGATAGCTCTAAAATGACCTATACTTAGAATTTTTTCCTCCAAAATGACTTAATATGCTTAGCTAGCTTCAAAATGACCTATTTAACCTAGGATAGCTCTAAAATGACCTATACTTAGCATCTTTTCCTCCAAAATTACTTAATCTGCTTAACTAGCTCTAAAATGACATAATATGCTTAAGAAATGACATAGTTTAGCTCGTAAATGACTTCACATGCTTAGCTAGCTTCAAAATGACATAATAACCTTACTTAGCTCTAAAATGACCTATTTAACCTAGGATAGCTCAAAAATGACCTATACTTAGCATTGTTTCCTCCAAAATAACTCAATATGCTTAGCTAGCTCAAAAATTACATAATAAGCTTAATTAGCTCCAAAATGACCTATACTTAGCATTTTTTCCTCCAAAATGACTTAATATGCTTAGCTAGCTTCAAAATGACCTATTTAACCTAGGATAGCTCTAAAATGACCTATACTTAGCATCTTTTCCTCCAAAATTACTTAATCTGCTTAACTAGCTCTAAAACGACATAATATGCTTAAGAAATGACATAGTTTAGCTCCTAAATGACTTCACATGCTTAGCTAGCTTCAAAATGACATAATAACCTTACTTAGCTCTAAAATAACCTATTTAACCTAGGATAGCTCTAAAATGACCTATATTTCGCATTTTTTCCTCCAAAATGTCTCAATATGCTTAGCTAGCTCAAAAATTACATTATAAGCTTAATTAGCTCCAAAATGACCTATTTAACCTAGGATAGCTCTAAAATGACCTATACTTAGCATTTTGTTCCCTCCAAAATGACTTAATATGCTTAGCTAGCTTCAAAATGACCTATTTAACCTAGGATAGCTCTAAAATGACCTATACTTAGCATCTTTTCCTCCAAAATGACTTAATATGCTTAACTAGCTCTAAAATGACATAATATGCTTAAGAAATGACATAGTTTAGCTCCTAAATGACTTCACATGCTTAGCTAGCTCCAAAATGACATAATAACCTTACTTAGCTCTAAAATGACCTATTTAACCAAGGATAGCTCTAAAATGACCTATACTTCGCATTTTTTGCTCCAAAATGACTACATATGCTTAGCTAGCTCAAAAACTACATTATAAGCTTAATTAGCTCTAAAATGACCTATTTAACCTAGGATAGCTCTAAAATGACCTATACTTAGCATTTGTTTCCTCCAAAATGACTTAATATGCTTAGCTAGCTTTAAAATGACCTATTTAACCTAGGCTAGCTCTAAAATGACCTATACTTAGCATCTTTTCCTCCAAAATGTCTTAATATGCTTAACTAGCTCTAAAATGACACAATATGCTTAAGAAATGACATATTTTAGGTCCTAAATGACTTCATATGCTTAGCTAGCTCCAAAATGACATAATAACCTTACTGAGCTCTAAAATGACCTATTTAACCTAGGATTGCTCTAAAATGACCTATACTTAGCATTTTTCCTCCAAAATGACTCAATATGCTTAGCTAGCTCAAAAATTACATAATAAGCTTAATTCGCTCCAAAATGACCTATATAACCTAGGATAGCTCCAAAATGACCTATACTTAGAATTTTTTTTCCACCAAAATGAATTAATATGCTTAGCTAGCTTAAAAATGACCTATTTAACCTAGGATAGCTCTAAAATGACCTATACTTAGCATCTTTTCCTCCAAAATGACTTAATATGCTTAACTAGCTCTAAAATGACATAATATGCTTAAGAAATGACATATTTTAGCTCCTAAATGACTTCATATGCTTAGCTAGCTCCAAAATGACATAATAACCCTACTTACCTCCAAAAGGACCTATTTAACCTAGGATAGCTCTAAAATGACCTATACTTAGCATTTTTCAGCTCCAAAATGACTCAATATGCTTAGCTAGCTCAAAAATTACATAATAAGCTTAATTAGCTCCAAAATGACCTATTTAACCTAGGATAGCTCTAAAATGACCTATACTTAGCATTTTTTCCTCCAAAATGACTTAATATGCTTAGCTAGCTTCAAAATGACCTATTTAGCCTAGGATAGCTCTAAAATGACCTATACTTAGCATCTTTCCCTCCATATTTACTTAATATGCTTAACTAGCTCTAAATTGACATAATATGCTTAAGAAATGACATAGTTTAGCTCCTAAATGACTACTCATGCTTAGCTAGCTCCAAAATGACATAATAACCTTACTTAGCTCTAAAATGACATATTTAACCTAGGATAGGTCTAAAATGACCTATACTTAGCATCTTTTCCTTCAAAATGACTTAATATGCTTAGCTAGCTCTAAAATGATATAATATGCTTAAGAAATGACATATTTAGGTCCTAAATGACTTCATATGCTTAGTTAGCTCCAAAATGACATCATAACCTTAGTTAGCTCCAAAATGACCTATTTAACCTAGGCTAGCTCTAAAATGACCTATAGTTAGCATTTTTTCCACCAAAATGACTCAATATGCTTAGCTAGCTCAAAAATTACATAATAACCTTACTTAGCTCCAAAATGACCTATTTAACCTAGGCTAGCTCTAAAATGACCTATAGTTAGCATTTTTCCACCAAAATGACTCAATATGCTTAGCTAGCTCAAAAATTACATAATAAGCTTAATTAGCTCCAAAATGACCTATTTAACCTATGGTAGCTCTAAAATGACCTATACTTAGCATTTTTTCCTCCAAAATGACTTAATATGCTTAGCTAGCTTCAAAATGACCTATTTAACCTAGGATAGCTCTAAAATGACCTATACTTAGCATCTTTTCCTCCAAAATTACTTAATCTGCTTAACTAGCTCTAAAAGGACATAATATGCTTAAGAAATGACATAGTTTAGCTCCTAAATGACTTCACATGCTTAGCTAGCTTCAAAATGACATAATAACCTTACTTAGCTCTAAAATAACCTATTTAACCTAGGATAGCTCTAAAATGACCTATATTTCGCATTTTTTCCTCCAAAATGTCTCAATATGCTTAGCTAGCTCAAAAATTACATTATAAGCTTAATTAGCTCCAAAATGACCTATTTAACCTAGGATAGCTCTAAAATGACCTATACTTAGCATTTTTTTCCCTCCAAAATGACTTAATATGCTTAGCTAGCTTCAAAATGACCTATTTAACCTAGGATAGCTCTAAAATGACCTATACTTAGCATCTTTTCCTCCAAAATGACTTAATATGCTTAACTAGCTCTAAAATGACATAATATGCTTAAGAAATGACATAGTTTAGCTCCTAAATGACTTCACATGCTTAGCTAGCTCCAAAATGACATAATAACCTTACTTAGCTCTAAAATGACCTATTTAACCAAGGATAGCTCTAAAATGACCTATACTTCGCATTTTTTGCTCCAAAATGACTCCATATGCTTAGCTAGCTCAAAAACTACATTATAAGCTTAATTAGCTCTAAAATGACCTATTTAACCTAGGATAGCTCTAAAATGACCTATACTTAGCATTTGTTTCCTCCAAAATGACTTAATATGCTTAGCTAGCTTTAAAATGACCTATTTAACCTAGGCTAGCTCTAAAATGACCTATACTTAGCATCTTTTCCTCCAAAATGTCTTAATATGCTTAACTAGCTCTAAAATGACACAATATGCTTAAGAAATGACATATTTTAGGTCCTAAATGACTTCATATGCTTAGCTAGCTCCAAAATGACATAATAACCTTACTTAGCTCTAAAATGACCTATTTAACCTAGGATTGCTCTAAAATGACCTATACTTAGCATTTTTCCTCCAAAATGACTCAATATGCTTAGCTAGCTCAAAAATTACATAATAAGCTTAATTCGCTCCAAAATGACCTATATAACCTAGGATAGCTCCAAAATGACCTATACTTAGAATTTTTTTTCCACCAAAATGAATTAATATGCTTAGCTAGCTTAAAAATGACCTATTTAACCTAGGATAGCTCTAAAATGACCTATACTTAGCATATTTTCCTCCAAAATGACTTAATATGCTTAACTAGCTCTAAAATGACATAATATGCTTAAGAAATGACATATTTTAGCTCCTAAATGACTTCATATGCTTAGCTAGCTCGAAAATGACATAATAACCTTACTTAGCTCTAAAATGACATATTTAACCTAGGATAGCTCTAAAATGACCTATACTTAGCATCTTTTCCTTCAAAATGACTTAATATGCTTAGCTAGCTCTAAAATGATATAATATGCTTAAGAAATGACATATTTTAGGTCCTAAATGACTTCATATGCTTAGTTAGCTCCAAAATGACATAATAACCTTACTTAGCTCCAAAATGACCTACTTAACCTAGGCTAGCTCTAAAATGACCTATAGTTAGCATTTTTTCCACCAAAATGACTCAATATGCTTAGCTAGCTCAAAAATTACATAATAACCTTACTTAGCTCCAAAATGACCTATTTAACCTAGGCTAGCTCTAAAATGACCTATAGTTAGCATTTTTCCACCAAAATGACTCAATATGCTTAGCCAGCTCAAAAATTACATAATAATCTTAATTAGCTCCAAAATGACCTATTTAACCTATGATAGCTCTAAAATGACCTATACTTAGCATTTGTTCCTCCAAAATGACTTAATATGCTTAGCTAGCTTCAAAATGACCTATTTAACCTAGGATAGCTCTAAAATGACCTATACTTAGCATCTTTTCCTCCAAAATTACTTAATCTGCTTAACTAGCTCTAAAATGACATAATATGCTTAAGAAATGACATAGTTTAGCTCCTAAATGACTTCACATGCTTAGCTAGCTTCAAAATGACATAATAACCTTACTTAGCTCTAAAATGACCTATTTAACCTAGGATAGCTCAAAAATGACCTATACTTAGCATTGTTTCCTCCAAAATAACTCAATATGCTTAGCTAGCTCAAAAATTACATAATAAGCTTAATTAGCTCCAAAATGACCTATTTAACCTAGGATAGCTCCAAAATGACCTATACTTAGCATTTTTTCCTCCAAAATGACTTAATATGCTTAGCTAGCTTCAAAATGACCTATTTAACCTAGGATAGCTCTAAAATGACCTATACTTAGCATCTTTTCCTCCAAAATTACTTAATCTGCTTAACTAGCTCTAAAACGACATAATATGCTTAAGAAATGACATAGTTTAGCTCCTAAATGACTTCACATGCTTAGCTAGCTTCAAAATGACATAATAACCTTACTTAGCTCTAAAATAACCTATTTAACCTAGGATAGCTCTAAAATGACCTATATTTCGCATTTTTTCCTCCAAAATGTCTCAATATGCTTAGCTAGCTCAAAAATTACATTATAAGCTTAATTAGCTCCAAAATGACCTATTTAACCTAGGATAGCTCTAAAATGACCTATACTTAGCATTTTTTTCCCTCCAAAATGACTTAATATGCTTAGCTAGCTTCAAAATGACCTATTTAACCTAGGATAGCTCTAAAATGACCTATACTTAGCATCTTTTCCTCCAAAATGACTTAATATGCTTAACTAGCTCTAAAATGACATAATATGCTTAAGAAATGACATAGTTTAGCTCCTAAATGACTTCACATGCTTAGCTAGCTCCAAAATGACATAATAACCTTACTTAGCTCTAAAATGACCTATTTAACCAAGGATAGCTCTAAAATGACCTATACTTCGCATTTTTTGCTCCAAAATGACTCCATATGCTTAGCTAGCTCAAAAACTACATTATAAGCTTAATTAGCTCTAAAATGACCTATTTAACCTAGGATAGCTCTAAAATGACCTATACTTAGCATTTGTTTCCTCCAAAATGACTTAATATGCTTAGCTAGCTTTAAAATGACCTATTTAACCTAGGCTAGCTCTAAAATGACCTATACTTAGCATCTTTTCCTCCAAAATGTCTTAATATGCTTAACTAGCTCTAAAATGACACAATATGCTTAAGAAATGACATATTTTAGGTCCTAAATGACTTCATATGCTTAGCTAGCTCCAAAATGACATAATAACCTTACTTAGCTCTAAAATGACCTATTTAACCTAGGATTGCTCTAAAATGACCTATACTTAGCATTTTTCCTCCAAAATGACTCAATATGCTTAGCTAGCTCAAAAATTACATAATAAGCTTAATTCGCTCCAAAATGACCTATATAACCTAGGATAGCTCCAAAATGACCTATACTTAGAATTTTTTTTCCACCAAAATGAATTAATATGCTTAGCTAGCTTAAAAATGACCTATTTAACCTAGGATAGCTCTAAAATGACCTATACTTAGCATCTTTTCCTCCAAAATGACTTAATATGCTTAACTAGCTCTAAAATGACATAATATGCTTAAGAAATGACATATTTTAGCTCCTAAATGACTTCATATGCTTAGCTAGCTCCAAAATGACATAATAACCCTACTTACCTCCAAAAGGACCTATTTAACCTAGGATAGCTCTAAAATGACCTATACTTAGCATTTTTCAGCTCCAAAATGACTCAATATGCTTAGCTAGCTCAAAAATTACATAATAAGCTTAATTAGCTCCAAAATGACCTATTTAACCTAGGATAGCTCTAAAATGACCTATACTTAGCATTTTTTCCTCCAAAATGACTTAATATGCTTAGCTAGCTTCAAAATGACCTATTTAGCCTAGGATAGCTCTAAAATTACCTATACTTAGCATCTTTCCCTCCATAATTACTTAATATGCTTAACTAGCTCTAAAATGACATAATATGCTTAAGAAATGACATAGTTTAGCTCCTAAATGACTACTCATGCTTAGCTAGCTCCAAAATGACATAATAACCTTACTTAGCTCTAAAATGACATATTTAACCTAGGATAGCTCTAAAATGACCTATACTTAGCATCTTTTCCTTCAAAATGACTTAATATGCTTAGCTAGCTCTAAAATGATATAATATGCTTAAGAAATGACATATTTTAGGTCCTAAATGACTTCATATGCTTAGTTAGCTCCAAAATGACATAATAACCTTACTTAGCTCCAAAATGACCTATTTAACCTAGGCTAGCTCTAAAATGACCTATAGTTAGCATTTTTTCCACCAAAATGACTCAATATGCTTAGCTAGCTCAAAAATTACATAATAACCTTACTTAGCTCCAAAATGACCTATTTAACCTAGGCTAGCTCTAAAATGACCTATACTTAGCATCTTTCCCTCCATATTTACTTAATATGCTTAACTAGCTCTAAATTGACATAATATGCTTAAGAAATGACATATTTTAGCTCCTAAATGACTTCATATGCTTAGCTAGCTCCAAAATGACATAATAACCCTACTTACCTCCAAAATGACCTATTTAACCTAGGATAGCTCTAAAATGACCTATACTTAGCATTTTTCAGCTCCAAAATGACTCAATATGCTTAGCTAGCTCAAAAATTACATAATAAGCTTAATTAGCTCCAAAATGACCTATTTAACCTAGGATAGCTCTAAAATGACCTATACTTAGCATTTTTTCCTCCAAAATGACTTAATATGCTTAGCTAGCTTCAAAATGACCTATTTAGCCTAGGATAGCTCTAAAATGACCTATACTTAGCATCTTTCCCTCCATAATTACTTAATATGCTTAACTAGCTCTAAAATGACATAATATGCTTAAGAAATGACATAGTTTAGCTCCTAAATGACTACTCATGCTTAGCTAGCTCCAAAATGACATAATAACCTTACTTAGCTCTAAAATGACATATTTAACCTAGGATAGCTCTAAAATGACCTATACTTAGCATCTTTTCCTTCAAAATGACTTAATATGCTTAGCTAGCTCTAAAATGATATAATATGCTTAAGAAATGACATATTTTAGGTCCTAAATGACTTCATATGCTTAGTTAGCTCCAAAATGACATAATAACCTTACTTAGCTCCAAAATGACCTATTTAACCTAGGCTAGCTCTAAAATGACCTATAGTTAGCATTTTTTCCACCAAAATGACTCCATATGCTTAGCTAGCTCAAAAATTAAATTATAAGCTTAATTAGCTCTAAAATGACCTATTTAACCCAGGATAGCTCTAAAATGACCTATACTTAGCATTTGTTTCCTCCAAAATGACTTAATATGCTTAGCTAGCTTTAAAATGACCTATTTAACCTAGGCTAGCTCTAAAATAACCTATACTTAGCATCTTTTCCTCCAAAATGTCTTAATATGCTTAACTAGCTCTAAAATGACACAATATGCTCAAGAAATGACATATTTTAGGTCCTAAATGACTTCATATGCTTAGTTAGCTCCAAAATGACATAATAACCTTACTTAGCTCTAAAATGACCTATTTAACCTAGGATTGCTCTAAAATGACCTATACTTAGCATTTTTCCTCCAAAATGACTCAATATGCTTAGCTAGCTCAAAAATTACATAATAAGCTTAATTCACTCCAAAATGACCTATATAACCTAGGATAGCTCCAAAATGACCTATACTTAGAATTTGTTTCCACCAAAATGACTTAATATGCTTAGCTAGCTTAAAAATGACCTATTTAACCTAGGATAGCTCTAAAATGACCTATACTTAGCATCTTTTCCTCCAAAATGACTTAATATGCTTACCTAACTCTAAAATGGCATAACATGCTTCAGAAATGACATATTTTAGGTCCTAAATGACTTCATATGCTTAGCTAGCTCCAGAATGACATAATAACCTTACTTAGCTCCAAAATGACTTATTTAACCTAGGCTAGCTCTAAACTGACCTATACTTAGCATTTTTTCCTGTAAAATGACTCAATATGCTTAGCTACCTCAAAAATGACATAATATGCTTAATTAGCTCCAAAATGACCTATTTAACCTAGGATAGCTCCAAAATGACCTATACTTAGCATTTTTTTGCTCCAAAGTGACTCAATATGCTTAGCTAGCTCAAAAATTACATAATAAGCTTAATTAGCTCTAAAATGACCTATACTTAGCATTTTTTTCCTTCAAAATGACTTAATATGCTTAGCTAGCTTCAAAATGACCTATTTAGCCTAGGATAGCTCTAAAATGACCTATACTTAGCATCTTTCCCTCCATAATTACTTAATATGCTTAACTAGCTCTAAAATGACATAATATGCTTAAGAAATGACATAGTTTAGCTCCTAAATGACTACTCATGCTTAGCTAGCTCCAAAATGACATAATAACCTTACTTAGCTCTAAAATGACATATTTAACCTAGGATAGCTCTAAAATGACCTATACTTAGCATCTTTTCCTTCAAAATGACTTAATATGCCTAGCTAGCTCTAAAATGATATAATATGCTTAAGAAATGACATATTTTAGGTCCTAAATGACTTCATATGCTTAGTTAGCTCCAAAATGACATAATAACCTTACTTAGCTCCAAAATGACCTATTTAACCTAGGCTAGCTCTAAAATGACCTATAGTTAGCATTTTTTCCACCAAAATGACTCAATATGCTTAGCTAGCTCAAAAATTACATAATAAGCTTAATTAGCTCCAAAATGACCTATTTAACCTAGGATAGCTCTAAAATGACCTATACTTAGCATTTTTTCCTCCAAAATGACTTAATATGCTTAGCTAGCTTCAAAATGACCTATTTAACCTAGGATAGCTCTAAAATGACCTATACTTAGCATCTTTTCCTCCAAAATTACTTAATCTGCTTAACTAGCTCTAAAATGACATAATATGCTTAAGAAATGACATAGTTTAGCTCCTAAATGACTTCACATGCTTAGCTAGCTCCAAAATGACATAATAACCTTACTTAGCTCTAAAATGACCTATTTAACCTAGGATAGCTCTAAAATGACCTATACTTAGCATTGTTTCCTCCAAAATGACTCAATATGCTTAGCTAGCTCAAAGATTACATAATAAGCTTAATTAGCTCCAAAATGACCTATTTAACCTAGGATAGGTCTAAAATGACCTATACTTAGCATTTTTCCTCCAAAATGACTTAATATGCTTAGCTAGCTTCAAAATGACCTACTTAACCTAGGACAGCTCTAAAATGACCTATACTTAGCATTTTTTTCCTCCAAAATGACTTAATATGCTTAGCTAGCTTCAAAATGACCTATTTAACCTAGGATAGCTCTAAAATGACCTATACTTAGCATCTTTTCCTCCAAAATTACTTAATATGCTTAACTAGCTCTAAAATGACATAATATGCTTAAGAAATGACATAGTTTAGCTCCTAAATGACTTCACATGCTTAGCTAGCTCCAACATGACATAATAACCTTACTTAGCTCTAAAATGACATATTTAACCTAGGATAGCTCTAAAATGACTTATACTTAGCATCTTTTCCTCCAAAATGACTTAATATGCTTAGGTAGGTCTAAAATGATATAATATGCTTAAGAAATGACATATTTTAGGTCCTAAATGACTTCATATGATTAGCTAGCTTCAAAATGACCTATTTAACCTAGGCTAGCTCTAAAATGACCTATACTTAGCATTTTTTCCTCCAAAATGACTCAATATGCTTAGCTAGCTCAAAAATTACATAATAAGCTTAATTAGCGCCAAAATGACCTATTTAACCTAGGATAGCTCTAAAATGACCTATACTTAGCATTTTTTTCCTCCAAAATGACTTAATTTCTTAGCTAGCTTCAAAATGACCTATTTAGCCTAGGATAGCTCTAAAATGACCTATACTTAGCATCTTTTCCTCCATAATTACTTAATATGCTTAACTAGCTCTAAAATGACATAATATGCTTAAGAAATGACATAGTTTAGCTCCTAAATGACTACTCATGCTTAGCTAGCTCCAAAATGACATAATAACCTTACTTAGCTCTAAAATGACATATTTAACCTAGGATAGCTCTAAAATGACCTATACTTAGCATCTTTTCCTTCAAAATGACTTAATATGCTTAGCTAGCTCTAAAATGATATAATATGCTTAAGAAATGACATATTTTAGGTCCTAAATGACTTCATATGCTTAGTTAGCTCCAAAATGACATAATAACCTTACTTAGCTCCAAAATGACCTATTTAACCTAGGCTAGCTCTAAAATGACCTATAGTTAGCATTTTTTCCACCAAAATGACTCAATATGCTTAGCTAGCTCAAAAATTACATAATAAGCTTAATTAGCTCCAAAATGACCTATTTAACCTATGATAGCTCTAAAATGACCTATACTTAGAATTTTTTCCTCCAAAATGACTTAATATGCTTAGCTAGCTTCAAAATGACCTATTTAACCTAGAATAGCTCTAAAATGACCTATACTTAGCATCTTTTCCTGCAAAATTACTTAATCTGCTTAACTAGCTCTAAAATGACATAATATGCTTAAGAAATGACATAGTTTAGCTCCTAAATGACTTCACATGCTTAGCTAGCTTCAAAATGACATAATAACCTTACTTAGCTCTAAAATGACCTATTTAACCTAGGATAGCTCAAAAATGACCTATACTTAGCATTGTTTCCTCCAAAATAACTAAATATGCTTAGCTAGCTCAAAAATTACATAATAAGCTTAATTAGCTCCAAAATGACCTATTTAACCTAGGATAGCTCCAAAATGACCTATACTTAGCATTTTTTCCTCCAAAATGACTTAATATGCTTAGCTAGCTTCAAAATGACCTATTTAACCTAGGATAGCTCTAAAATGACCTATACTTAGCATCTTTTCCTCCAAAATTACTTAATCTGCTTAACTAGCTCTAAAACGACATAATATGCTTAAGAAATGACATAGTTTAGCTCCTAAATGACTTCACATGCTTAGCTAGCTTCAAAATGACATAATAACCTTACTTAGCTCTAAAATAACCTATTTAACCTAGGATAGCTCTAAAATGACCTATATTTCGCATTTTTTCCTCCAAAATGTCTCAATATGCTTAGCTAGCTCAAAAATTACATTATAAGCTTAATTAGCTCCAAAATGACCTATTTAACCTAGGATAGCTCTAAAATGACCTATACTGAGCATTTTTTTCCCTCCAAAATGACTTAATATGCTTAGCTAGCTTCAAAATGACCTATTTAACCTAGGATAGCTCTAAAATGACCTATACTTAGCATCTTTTCCTCCAAAATGACTTAATATGCTTAACTAGCTCTAAAATGACATAATATGCTTAAGAAATGACATAGTTTAGCTCCTAAATGACTTCACATGCTTAGCTAGCTCCAAAATGACATAATAACCTTACTTAGCTCTAAAATGACCTATTTAACCAAGGATAGCTCTAAAATGACCTATACTTCGCATTTTTTGCTCCAAAATGACTCCATATGCTTAGCTAGCTCAAAAACTACATTATAAGCTTAATTGGCTCTAAAATGACCTATTTAACCTAGGATAGCTCTAAAATGACCTATACTTAGCATTTGTTTCCTCCAAAATGACTTAATATGCTTAGCTAGCTTTAAAATGACCTATTTAACCTAGGCTAGCTCTAAAATGACCTATACTTAGCATCTTTTCCTCCAAAATGTCTTAATATGCTTAACTAGCTCTAAAATGACACAATATGCTTAAGAAATGACATATTTTAGGTCCTAAATGACTTCATATGCTTAGCTAGCTCCAAAATGACATAATAACCTTACATAGCTCTAAAATGACCTATTTAACCTAGGATTGCTCTAAAATGACCTATACTTAGCATTTTTCCTCCAAAATGACTCAATATGCTTAGCTAGCTCAAAAATTACATAATAAGCTTAATTCGCTCCAAAATGACCTATATAACCTAGGATAGCTCCAAAATGACCTATACTTAGAATTTTTTTTCCACCAAAATGAATTAATATGCTTAGCTAGCTTAAAAATGACCTATTTAACCTAGGATAGCTCTAAAATGACCTATACTTAGCATCTTTTCCTCCAAAATGACTTAATATGCTTAACTAGCTCTAAAATGACATAATATGCTTAAGAAATGACATATTTTAGCTCCTAAATGACTTCATATGCTTAGTTAGCTCCAAAATGACATAATAACCCTACTTAGCTCCAAAATGACCTATTTAACCTAGGCTAGCTCTAAAATGACCTATAGTTAGCATTTTTTCCACCAAAATGACTCAATATGCTTAGCTAGCTCAAAAATTACATAATAACCTTACTTAGCTCCAAAATGACCTATTTAACCTAGGCTAGCTCTAAAATGACCTATACTTAGCATCTTTCCCTCCATATTTACTTAATATGCTTAACTAGCTCTAAATTGACATAATATGCTTAAGAAATGACATATTTTAGCTCCTAAATGACTTCATATGCTTAGCTAGCTCCAAAATGACATAATAACCCTGCTTACCTCCAAAATGACCTATTTAACCTAGGATAGCTCTAAAATGACCTATACTTAGCATTTTTCAGCTCCAAAATGACTCAATATGCTTAGCTAGCTCAAAAATTACATAATAAGCTTAATTAGCTCCAAAATGACCTATTTAACCTAGGATAGCTCTAAAATGACCTATACTTAGCCTTTTTTCCTCCAAAATGACTTAATATGCTTAGCTAGCTTCAAAATGACCTATTTAGCCTAGGATAGCTCTAAAATGACCTATACTTAGCATCTTTCCCTCCATAATTACTTAATATGCTTAACTAGCTCTAAAATGACATAATATGCTTAAGAAATGACATAGTTTAGCTCCTAAATGACTACTCATGCTTAGCTAGCTCCAAAATGACATAATAACCTTACTTAGCTCTAAAATGACATATTTAACCTAGGATAGCTCTAAAATGACCTATACTTAGCATCTTTTCCTTCAAAATGACTTAATATGCTTAGCTAGCTCTAAAATGATATAATATGCTTAAGAAATGACATATTTTAGGTCCTAAATGACTTCATATGCTTAGTTAGCTCCAAAATGACATAATAACCTTACTTAGCTCCAAAATGACCTATTTAACCTAGGCTAGCTCTAAAATGACCTATAGTTAGCATTTTTTCCACCAAAATGACTCAATATGCTTAGCTAGCTCAAAAATTACATAATAAGCTTAATTAGCTCCAAAATGACCTATTTAACCTATGATAGCTCTAAAATGACCTATACTTAGAATTTTTTCCTCCAAAATGACTTAATATGCTTAGCTAGCTTCAAAATGACCTATTTAACCTAGAATAGCTCTAAAATGACCTATACTTAGCATCTTTTCCTCCAAAATTACTTAATCTGCTTAACTAGCTCTAAAATGACATAATATGCTTAAGAAATGACATAGTTTAGCTCCTAAATGACTTCACATGCTTAGCTAGCTTCAAAATGACATAATAACCTTACTTAGCTCTAAAATGACCTATTTAACCTAGGATAGCTCAAAAATGACCTATACTTAGCATTGTTTCCTCCAAAATAACTAAATATGCTTAGCTAGCTCAAAAATTACATAATAAGCTTAATTAGCTCCAAAATGACCTATTTAACCTAGGATAGCTCCAAAATGACCTATACTTAGCATTTTTTCCTCCAAAATGACTTAATATGCTTAGCTAGCTTCAAAATGACCTATTTAACCTAGGATAGCTCTAAAATGACCTATACTTAGCATCTTTTCCTCCAAAATTACTTAATCTGCTTAACTAGCTCTAAAACGACATAATATGCTTAAGAAATGACATAGTTTAGCTCCTAAATGACTTCACATGCTTAGCTAGCTTCAAAATGACATAATAACCTTACTTAGCTCTAAAATAACCTATTTAACCTAGGATAGCTCTAAAATGACCTATATTTCGCATTTTTTCCTCCAAAATGTCTCAATATGCTTAGCTAGCTCAAAAATTACATTATTAGCTTAATTAGCTCCAAAATGACCTATTTAACCTAGGATAGCTCTAAAATGACCTATACTTAGCATTTTTTTCCCTCCAAAATGACTTAATATGCTTAGCTAGCTTCAAAATGACCTATTTAACCTAGGATAGCTCTAAAATGACCTATACTTAGCATCTTTTCCTCCAAAATGACTTAATATGCTTAACTAGCTCTAAAATGGCATAATATGCTTAAGAAATGACATAGTTTAGCTCCTAAATGACTTCACATGCTTAGCTAGCTCCAAAATGACATAATAACCTTACTTAGCTCTAAAATGACCTATTTAACCAAGGATAGCTCTAAAATGACCTATACTTCGCATTTTTTGCTCCAAAATGACTCCATATGCTTAGCTAGCTCAAAAACTACATTATAAGCTTAATTAGCTCTAAAATGACCTATTTAACCTAGGATAGCTCTAAAATGACCTATACTTAGCATTTGTTTCCTCCAAAATGACTTAATATGCTTAGCTAGCTTTAAAATGACCTATTTAACCTAGGCTAGCTCTAAAATGACCTATACTTAGCATCTTTTCCTCCAAAATGTCTTAATATGCTTAACTAGCTCTAAAATGACACAATATGCTTAAGAAATGACATATTTTAGGTCCTAAATGACTTCATATGCTTAGCTAGCTCCAAAATGACATAATAACCTTACTTAGCTCTAAAATGACCTATTTAACCTAGGATTGCTCTAAAATGACCTATACTTAGCATTTTTCCTCCAAAATGACTCAATATGCTTAGCTAGCTCAAAAATTACATAATAAGCTTAATTCGCTCCAAAATGACCTATATAACCTAGGATAGCTCCAAAATGACCTATACTTAGAATTTTTTTCCACCAAAATGAATTAATATGCTTAGCTAGCTTAAAAATGACCTATTTAACCTAGGATAGCTCTAAAATGACCTATACTTAGCATATTTTCCTCCAAAATGACTTAATATGCTTAACTAGCTCTAAAATGACATAATATGCTTAAGAAATGACATATTTTAGCTCCTAAATGACTTCATATGCTTAGCTAGCTCCAAAATGACATAATAACCTTACTTAGCTCTAAAATGACATATTTAACCTAGGATAGCTCTAAAATGACCTATACTTAGCATCTTTTCCTTCAAAATGACTTAATATGCTTAGCTAGCTCTAAAATGATATAATATGCTTAAGAAATGACATATTTTAGGTCCTAAATGACTTCATATGCTTAGTTAGCTCCAAAATGACATAATAACCTTACTTAGCTCCAAAATGACCTATTTAACCTAGGCTAGCTCTAAAATGACCTATAGTTAGCATTTTTTCCACCAAAATGACTCAATATGCTTAGCTAGCTCAAAAATTACATAATAAGCTTAATTAGCTCCAAAATGACCTATTTAACCTATGATAGCTCTAAAATGACCTATACTTAGAATTTTTTCCTCCAAAATGACTTAATATGCTTAGCTAGCTTCAAAATGACCTATTTAACCTAGGATAGCTCTAAAATGACCTATACTTAGCATCTTTTCCTCCAAAATTACTTAATCTGCTTAACTAGCTCTAAAATGACATAATATGCTTAAGAAATGACATAGTTTAGCTCCTAAATGACTTCACATGCTTAGCTAGCTTCAAAATGACATAATAACCTTACTTAGCTCTAAAATGACCTATTTAACCTAGGATAGCTCAAAAATGACCTATACTTAGCATTGTTTCCTCCAAAATAACTCAATATGCTTAGCTAGCTCAAAAATTACATAATAAGCTTAATTAGCTCCAAAATGACCTATTTAACCTAGGATAGCTCTAAAATGACCTATACTTAGCATTTGTTTCCTCCAAAATGACTTAATATGCTTAGCTAGCTTCAAAATGACCTATTTAACCTAGGATAGCTCTAAAATGACATATACTTCGCATATTTTCCTCCAAAATTACTTAATATGCTTAACTAGCTCTAAAATGACATAATATGCTTAAGAAATGACATAGTTTAGCTCCTAAATGACTTCACATGCTTAGCTAGCTCCAAAATGACATAATAACCTTACTTAGGTCTAAAATGACCTATTTAACCTAGGATAGCTCTAAAATGACCTATACTTCGCATTTTTTCCTCCAAAATGACTCAATATGCTTAGCTAGCTCAAAAATTACATTATAAGCTTAATTAGCTCCAAAATGACCTATTTAACCTAGGATAGCTCTAAAATGACCTATACTTAGCATTTTTTTTCCTCCAAAATGACTTAATATGCTTAGCTAGCTTCAAAATGACCTATTTAACCTAGGATAGCTCTAAAATGACCTATACTTAGCATCTTTTCCTCCAAAATGACTTAATATGCTTAACTAGCTCTAAAATGACATAATATGCTTAAGAAATGACATAGTTTAGCTCCTAAATGACTTCACATGATTAGCTAGCTCCAAAATGACATAATAACCTTACTTAGCTCTAAAATGACCTATTTAACCAAGGATAGCTCTAAAATGACATGTACTTAGCATTTTTTCCTCAAAAATGACTCCATATGCTTAGCTAGCTCAAAAATTAAATTATAAGCTTAATTAGCTCTAAAATGACCTATTTAACCCAGGATAGCTCTAAAATGACCTATACTTAGCATTTGTTTCCTCCAAAATGACTTAATATGCTTAGCTAGCTTTAAAATGACCTATTTAACCTAGGCTAGCTCTAAAATAACCTATACTTAGCATCTTTTCCTCCAAAATGTCTTAATATGCTTAACTAGCTCTAAAATGACACAATATGCTCAAGAAATGACATATTTTAGGTCCTAAATGACTTCATATGCTTAGTTAGCTCCAAAATGACATAATAACCTTACTTAGCTCTAAAATGACCTATTTAACCTAGGATTGCTCTAAAATGACCTATACTTAGCATTTTTCCTCCAAAATGACTCAATATGCTTAGCTAGCTCAAAAATTATATAATAAGCTTAATTCGCTCCAAAATGACCTATATAACCTAGGATAGCTCCAAAATGACCTATACTTAGAATTTGTTTCCACCAAAATGACTTAATATGCTTAGCTAGCTTAAAAATGACCTATTTAACCTAGGATAGCTCTAAAATGACCTATACTTAGCATCTTTTCCTCCAAAATGACTTAATATGCTTACCTAACTCTAAAATGGCATAACATGCTTCAGAAATGACATATTTTAGGTCCTAAATGACTTCATATGCTTAGCTAGCTCCAGAATGACATAATAACCTTACTTAGCTCCAAAATGACTTATTTAACCTAGGCTAGCTCTAAACTGACCTATACTTAGCATTTTTTCCTGTAAAATGACTCAATATGCTTAGCTAGCTCAAAAATGACATAATATGCTTAATTAGCTCCAAAATGACCTATTTAACCTAGGATAGCTCCAAAATGACCTATACTTAGCATTTTTTTGCTCCAAAGTGACTCAATATGCTTAGCTAGCTCAAAAATTACATAATAAGCTTAATTAGCTCTAAAATGACCTATACTTAGCATTTTTTTCCTCCAAAATGACTTAATATGCTTAGCTAGCTTCAAAATGACCTATTTAGCCTAGGATAGCTCTAAAATGACCTATACTTAGCATCTTTCCCTCCATAATTACTTAATATGCTTAACTAGCTCTAAAATGACATAATATGCTTAAGAAATGACATATTTTAGCTCCTAAATGACTTCATATGCTTAGCTAGCTCCAAAATGACATAATAACCCTACTTACCTCCAAAAGGACCTATTTAACCTAGGATAGCTCTAAAATGACCTATACTTAGCATTTTTCAGCTCCAAAATGACTCAATATGCTTAGCTAGCTCAAAAATTACATAATAAGCTTAATTAGCTCCAAAATGACCTATTTAACCTAGGATAGCTCTAAAATGACCTATACTTAGCATTTTTTCCTCCAAAATGACTTAATATGCTTAGCTAGCTTCAAAATGACCTATTTAGCCTAGGATAGCTCTAAAATGACCTATACTTAGCATCTTTCCCTCCATAATTACTTAATATGCTTAACTAGCTCTAAAATGACATAATATGCTTAAGAAATGACATAGTTTAGCTCCTAAATGACTACTCATGCTTAGCTAGCTCCAAAGTGACATAATAACCTTACTTAGCTCTAAAATGACATATTTAACCTAGGATAGCTCTAAAATGACCTATACTTAGCATCTTTTCCTTCAAAATGACTTAATATGCTTAGCTAGCTCTAAAATGATATAATATGCTTAAGAAATGACATATTTTAGGTCCTAAATGACTTCATATGCTTAGTTAGCTCCAAAATGACATAATAACCTTAGTTAGCTCCAAAATGACCTATTTAACCTAGGCTAGCTCTAAAATGACCTATAGTTAGCATTTTTTCCACCAAAATGACTCAATATGCTTAGCTAGCTCAAAAATTACATAATAACCTTAATTAGCTCCAAAATGACCTATTTAACCTAGGATAGCTCTAAAATGACCTATACTTAGCATTTTTTCCTCCAAAATGACTTAATATGCTTAGCTAGCTTCAAAATGACCTATTTAGCCTAGGATAGCTCTAAAATGACCTATACTTAGCATCTTTCCCTCCATAATTACTTAATATGCTTAACTAGCTCTAAAATGACATAATATGCTTAAGAAATGACATAGTTTAGCTCCTAAATGACTACTCATGCTTAGCTAGCTCCAAAATGACATAATAACCTTACTTAGCTCTAAAATGACATATTTAACCTAGGATAGCTCTAAAATGACCTATACTTAGCATCTTTTCCTTCAAAATGACTTAATATGCTTAGCTAGCTCTAAAATGATATAATATGCTTAAGAAATGACATATTTTAGGTCCTAAATGACTTCATATGCTTAGTTAGCTCCAAAATGACATAATAACCTTACTTAGCTCCAAAATGACCTATTTAACCTAGGCTAGCTCTAAAATGACCTATAGTTAGCATTTTTTCCACCAAAATGACTCCATATGCTTAGCTAGCTCAAAAATTAAATTATAAGCTTAATTAGCTCTAAAATGACCTATTTAACCCAGGATAGCTCTAAAATGACCTATACTTAGCATTTGTTTCCTCCAAAATGACTTAATATGCTTAGCTAGCTTTAAAATGACCTATTTAACCTAGGCTAGCTCTAAAATAACCTATACTTAGCATCTTTTCCTCCAAAATGTCTTAATATGCTTAACTAGCTCTAAAATGACACAATATGCTCAAGAAATGACATATTTTAGGTCCTAAATGACTTCATATGCTTAGTTAGCTCCAAAATGACATAATAACCTTACTTAGCTCTAAAATGACCTATTTAACCTAGGATTGCTCTAAAATGACCTATACTTAGCATTTTTCCTCCAAAATGACTCAATATGCTTAGCTAGCTCAAAAATTACATAATAAGCTTAATTCGCTCCAAAATGACCTATATAACCTAGGATAGCTCCAAAATGACCTATACTTAGAATTTTTTTCCACCAAAATGACTTAATATGCTTAGCTAGCTTAAAAATGACCTATTTAACCTAGGATAGCTCTAAAATGACCTATACTTAGCATCTTTTCCTCCAAAATGACTTAATATGCTTACCTAACTCTAAAATGGCATAACATGCTTAAGAAATGACATATTTTAGGTCCTAAATTACTTCATATGCTTAGCTAGCTCCAGAATGACATAATAACCTTACTTAGCTCCAAAATGACTTATTTAACCTAGGCTAGCTCTAAACTGACCTATACTTAGCATTTTTTCCTGTAAAATGACTCAATATGCTTAGCTAGCTCAAAAATGACATAATATGCTTAATTAGCTCCAAAATGACCTATTTAACCTAGGATAGCTCCAAAATGACCTATACTTAGCATTTTTTTGCTCCAAAGTGACTCAATATGTTTAGCTAGCTCAAAAATTACATAATAAGCTTAATTAGCTCTAAAATGACCTATACTTAGCATTTTTTTCCTCCAAAATGACTTAATATGCTTAGCTAGCTTCAAAATGACCTATTTAGCCTAGGATAGCTCTAAAATGACCTATACTTAGCATCTTTCCCTCCATAATTACTTAATATGCTTAACTAGCTCTAAAATGACATAATATGCTTAAGAAATGACATATTTTAGCTCCTAAATGACTTCATATGCTTAGCTAGCTCCAAAATGACATAATAACCCTACTTACCTCCAAAAGGACCTATTTAACCTAGGATAGCTCTAAAATGACCTATACTTAGCATTTTTCAGCTCCAAAATGACTCAATATGCTTAGCTAGCTCAAAAATTACATAATAAGCTTAATTAGCTCCAAAATGACCTATTTAACCTAGGATAGCTCTAAAATGACCTATACTTAGCATTTTTTCCTCCAAAATGACTTAATATGCTTAGCTAGCTTCAAAATGACCTATTTAGCCTAGGATAGCTCTAAAATTACCTATACTTAGCATCTTTCCCTCCATAATTACTTAATATGCTTAACTAGCTCTAAAATGACATAATATGCTTAAGAAATGACATAGTTTAGCTCCTAAATGACTACTCATGCTTAGCTAGCTCCAAAATGACATAATAACCTTACTTAGCTCTAAAATGACATATTTAACCTAGGATAGCTCTAAAATGACCTATACTTAGCATCTTTTCCTTCAAAATGACTTAATATGCTTAGCTAGCTCTAAAATGATATAATATGCTTAAGAAATGACATATTTTAGGTCCTAAATGACTTCATATGCTTAGTTAGCTCCAAAATGACATAATAACCTTACTTAGCTCCAAAATGACCTATTTAACCTAGGCTAGCTCTAAAATGACCTATAGTTAGCATTTTTTCCACCAAAATGACTCAATATGCTTAGCTAGCTCAAAAATTACATAATAACCTTACTTAGCTCCAAAATGACCTATTTAACCTAGGCTAGCTCTAAAATGACCTATAGTTAGCATTTTTCCACCAAAATGACTCAATATGCTTAGCCAGCTCAAAAATTACATAATAATCTTAATTAGCTCCAAAATGACCTATTTAACCTATGATAGCTCTAAAATGACCTATACTTAGCATTTGTTCCTCCAAAATGACTTAATATGCTTAGCTAGCTTCAAAATGACCTATTTAACCTAGGATAGCTCTAAAATGACCTATACTTAGCATCTTTTCCTCCAAAATTACTTAATCTGCTTAACTAGCTCTAAAATGACATAATATGCTTAAGAAATGACATAGTTTAGCTCCTAAATGACTTCACATGCTTAGCTAGCTTCAAAATGACATAATAACCTTACTTAGCTCTAAAATGACCTATTTAACCTAGGATAGCTCAAAAATGACCTATACTTAGCATTGTTTCCTCCAAAATAACTCAATATGCTTAGCTAGCTCAAAAATTACATAATAAGCTTAATTAGCTCCAAAATGACCTATTTAACCTAGGATAGCTCTAAAATGACCTATACTTAGCATTTGTTTCCTCCAAAATGACTTAATATGCTTAGCTAGCTTCAAAATGACCTATTTAACCTAGGATAGCTCTAAAATGACATATACTTCGCATATTTTCCTCCAAAATTACTTAATATGCTTAACTAGCTCTAAAATGACATAATATGCTTAAGAAATGACATAGTTTAGCTCCTAAATGACTTCACATGCTTAGCTAGCTCCAAAATGACATAATAACCTTACTTAGGTCTAAAATGACCTATTTAACCTAGGATAGCTCTAAAATGACCTATACTTCGCATTTTTTCCTCCAAAATGACTCAATATGCTTAGCTAGCTCAAAAATTACATTATAAGCTTAATTAGCTCCAAAATGACCTATTTAACCTAGGATAGCTCTAAAATGACCTATACTTAGCATTTTTTTTCCTCCAAAATGACTTAATATGCTTAGCTAGCTTCAAAATGACCTATTTAACCTAGGATAGCTCTAAAATGACCTATACTTAGCATCTTTTCCTCCAAAATGACTTAATATGCTTAACTAGCTCTAAAATGACATAATATGCTTAAGAAATGACATAGTTTAGCTCCTAAATGACTTCACATGATTAGCTAGCTCCAAAATGACATAATAACCTTACTTAGCTCTAAAATGACCTATTTAACCAAGGATAGCTCTAAAATGACCTGTACTTAGCATTTTTTCCTCAAAAATGACTCCATATGCTTAGCTAGCTCAAAAATTAAATTATAAGCTTAATTAGCTCTAAAATGACCTATTTAACCCAGGATAGCTCTAAAATGACCTATACTTAGCATTTGTTTCCTCCAAAATGACTTAATATGCTTAGCTAGCTTTAAAATGACCTATTTAACCTAGGCTAGCTCTAAAATAACCTATACTTAGCATCTTTTCCTCCAAAATGTCTTAATATGCTTAACTAGCTCTAAAATGACACAATATGCTCAAGAAATGACATATTTTAGGTCCTAAATGACTTCATATGCTTAGTTAGCTCCAAAATGACATAATAACCTTACTTAGCTCTAAAATGACCTATTTAACCTAGGATTGCTCTAAAATGACCTATACTTAGCATTTTTCCTCCAAAATGACTCAATATGCTTAGCTAGCTCAAAAATTACATAATAAGCTTAATTCGCTCCAAAATGACCTATATAACCTAGGATAGCTCCAAAATGACCTATACTTAGAATTTTTTTCCACCAAAATGACTTAATATGCTTAGCTAGCTTAAAAATGACCTATTTAACCTAGGATAGCTCTAAATGACCTATACTTAGCATATTTTCCGCCAAAATGACTTAATATGCTTAACTAGCTCTAAAATGACATAATATGCTTAAGAAATGACATATTTTAGCTCCTAAATGACTTCATATGCTTAGCTAGCTCCAAAATGACATAATAACCTTACTTAGCTCTAAAATGACATATTTAACCTAGGATAGCTCTAAAATGACCTATACTTAGCATCTTTTCCTTCAAAATGACTTAATATGCTTAGCTAGCTCTAAAATGATATAATATGCTTAAGAAATGACATATTTTAGGTCCTAAATGACTTCATATGCTTAGTTAGCTCCAAAATGACATAATAACCTTACTTAGCTCCAAAATGACCTATTTAACCTAGGCTAGCTCTAAAATGACCTATAGTTAGCATTTTTTCCACCAAAATGACTCAATATGCTTAGCTAGCTCAAAAATTACATAATAACCTTACTTAGCTCCAAAATGACCTATTTAACCTAGGCTAGCT
>NC_057801.1:123001302-123011497 GCF_018294505.1 Triticum aestivum | reverse complement strand
CTAAAATGACCTATTTAACCTAGGATAGCTCTAAAATGACCTATACTTCGCATTTTTTCCTCCAAAATGACTCAATATGCTTAGCTAGCTCAAAAATTACATTATAAGCTTAATTAGCTCCAAAATGACCTATTTAACCTAGGATAGCTCTAAAATGACCTATACTTAGCATTTTTTTTCCCCCAAAATGACTTAATATGCTTAGCTAGCTTCAAAATGACCTATTTAACCTAGGATAGCTCTAAAATGACCTATACTTAGCATCTTTTCCTCCAAAATGACTTAATATGCTTAACTAGCTCTAAAATGACATAATATGCTTAAGAAATGACATAGTTTAGCTCCTAAATGACTTCACATGATTAGCTAGCTCCAAAATGACATAATAACCTTACTTAGCTCTAAAATGACCTATTTAACCAAGGATAGCTCTAAAATGACCTGTACTTAGCATTTTTTTCCTCAAAAATGACTCCATATGCTTAGCTAGCTCAAAAATTAAATTATAAGCTTAATTAGCTCTAAAATGACCTATTTAACCCAGGATAGCTCTAAAATGACCTATACTTAGCATTTGTTTCCTCCAAAATGACTTAATATGCTTAACTAGCTCTAAAATGACCTATTTAACCTAGGATAGCTCTAAAATGACCTATACTTAGCATCTTTTCCTCCAAAATGACTTAATATGCTTACCTAACTCTAAAATGGCATAACATGCTTAAGAAATGACATATTTTAGGTCCTAAATGACTTCATATGCTTAGCTAGCTCCAGAATGACATAATAACCTTACTTAGCTCCAAAATGACTTATTTAACCTAGGCTAGCTCTAAACTGACCTATACTTAGCATTTTTTCCTGTAAAATGACTCAATATGCTTAGCTAGCTCAAAAATGACATAATATGCTTAATTAGCTCCAAAATGACCTATTTAACCTAGGATAGCTCCAAAATGACCTATACTTAGCATTTTTTTGCTCCAAAGTGACTCAATATGCTTAGCTAGCTCAAAAATTACATAATAAGCTTAATTAGCTCTAAAATGACCTATACTTAGCATTTTTTTCCTCCAAAATGACTTAATATGCTTAGCTAGCTTCAAAATGACCTATTTAACCTAGGATAGCTCTAAAATGACCTATACTTAGCATCTTTTCCTCCAAAATTACTTAATATGCTTAACTAGCTCTAAAATGACATAATATGCTTAAGAAATGACATATTTTAGCTCCTAAATGACTTCATATGCTTAGCTAGCTCCAAAATGACATAATAACCTTACTTAGCTCCAAAATGACCTATTTAACCTAGGATAGCTCTAAAATGACCTATACTTAGCATTTTTTAGCTCCAAAATGACTCAATATGCTTAGCTAGCTCCAAAATTACATAATAAGCTTAATTAGCTCCAAAATGACCTATTTAACCTAGGATAGCTCTAAAATGACCTATACTTAGCATTTTTTCCTCCAAAATGACTTAATATGCTTAGCTAGCTTCAAAATAACCTATTTAGCCTAGGATAGCTCTAAAATGACATATAGTTAGCATCTTTTCCTCCATAATTACTTAATATGCTTAACTAGCTCTAAAATGACATAATATGCTTAAGGAATGACATAGTTTAGCTCCTAAATGACTACTCATGCTTAGGTAGCTCCAAAATGACATAATAACCTTACTTAGCTCTAAAATGACATATTTAACCTAGGATAGCTCTAAAATGACCTATACTTAGCATGTTTTCCTTCAAAATGACTTAATATGCTTAGCTAGCTCTAAAATGATATAATATGCTTAAGAAATGACATATTTTAGGTCCTAAATGACTTCATATGCTTAGTTAGCTCCAAAATGACATAATAACCTTACTTAGCTCCAAAATGACCTATTTAACCTAGGCTAGCTCTAAAATGACCTATAGTTAGCATTTTTTCCACCAAAATGACTCAATATGCCTAGCTAGCTCAAAAATTACATAATAACCTTACTTAGCTCCAAAATGACCTATTTAACCTAGGCTAGCTCTAAAATGACCTATAGTTAGCATTTTTCCACCAAAATGACTCAATATGCTTAGCTAGCTCAAAAATTACATAATAAGCTTAATTAGCTCCAAAATGACCTATTTAACCTATGATAGCTCTAAAATGACCTATACTTAGCATTTTTTCCTCCAAAATGACTTAATATGCTTAGCTAGCTTCAAAATGACCTATTTAACCTAGGATAGCTCTAAAATGACCTATACTTAGCATCTTTTCCTCCAAAATTACTTAATCTGCTTAACTAGCTCTAAAATGACATAATATGCTTAAGAAATGACATAGTTTAGCTCCTAAATGACTTCACATGCTTAGCTAGCTTCAAAATGACATAATAACCTTACTTAGCTCTAAAATGACCTATTTAACCTAGGATAGCTCAAAAATGACCTATACTTAGCATTGTTTCCTCCAAAATAACTCAATATGCTTAGCTAGCTCAAAAATTACATAATAAGCTTAATTAGCTCCAAAATGACCTATTTAACCTAGGATAGCTCTAAAATGACCTATACTTAGCATTTGTTTCCTCCAAAATGACTTAATATGCTTAGCTAGCTTCAAAATGACCTATTTAACCTAGGATAGCTCTAAAATGACCTATACTTAGCATCTTTCCCTCCATATTTACTTAATATGCTTAACTAGCTCTAAATTGACATAATATGCTTACTTAGCTCCAAAATGACCTATTTAACCTAGGCTAGCTCTAAAATGACCTATAGTTAGCATTTTTTCCACCAAAATGACTCAATATGCTTAGCTAGCTCAAAAATTACATAATAACCTTACTTAGCTCCAAAATGACCTATTTAACCTAGGCTAGCTCTAAAATGACCTATAGTTAGCATCTTTCCACCAAAATGACTCAATATGCTTAGCTAGCTCAAAAATTACATAATAAGCTTAATTAGCTCCAAAATGACCTATTTAACCTATGGTAGCTCTAAAATGACCTATACTTAGCATTTTTTTCCTCCAAAATGACTTAATATGCTTAGCTAGCTTCAAAATGACCTATTTAACCTAGGATAGCTCTAAAATGACATATACTTCGCATCTTTTCCTCCAAAATTACTTAATATGCTTAACTAGCTCTAAAATGACATAATATGCTTAAGAAATGACATAGTTTAGCTCCTAAATGACTTCACATGCTTAGCTAGCTCCAAAATGACATAATAACCTTACTTAGCTCTAAAATGACCTATTTAACCTAGGATAGCTCTAAAATGACCTATACTTCGCATTTTTTCCTCCAAAATGACTCAATATGCTTAGCTAGCTCAAAAATTACATTATAAGCTTAATTAGCTCCAAAATGACCTATTTAACCTAGGATAGCTCTAAAATGACCTATACTTAGCATTTTTTTCCTCCAAAATGACTTAATATGCTTAGCTAGCTTCAAAATGACCTATTAACCTAGGATAGCTCTAAAATGACCTATACTTAGCATCTTTTCCTCCAAAATGACTTAATATGCTTAACTAGCTCTAAAATGACATAATATGCTTAAGAAATGACATAGTTTAGCCCCTAAATGACTTCACATGATTAGCTAGCTCCAAAATGACATAATAACCTTACTTAGCTCTAAAATGACCTATTTAACCAAGGATAGCTCTAAAATGACGTGTACTTAGCATTTTTTCCTCCAAAATGACTCCATATGCTTAGCTAGCTCAAAAATTAAATTATAAGCTTAATTAGCTCTAAAATGACCTATTTAACCTAGGATAGCTCTAAAATGACCTATACTTAGCATTTGTTTCCTCCAAAATGACTTAATATGCTTAGCTAGCTTTAAAATGACCTATTTAACCTAGGCTAGCTCTAAAATGACCTATACTTAGCATCTTTTCCTCCAAAATGTCTTAATATGCTTAACTAGCTCTAAAATGACACAATATGCTCAAGAAATGACATATTTTAGGTCCTAAATGACTTCATATGCTTAGTTAGCTCCAAAATGACATAATAACCTTACTTAGCTCTAAAATGACCTATTTAACCTAGGATTGCTCTAAAATGACCTATACTTAGCATTTTTCCTCCAAAATGACTCAATATTCTTAGCTAGCTCAAAAATTACATAATAAGCTTAATTCGCTCCAAAATGACCTATATAACCTAGAATAGCTCCAAAATGACCTATACTTAGAATTTTTTTCCACCAAAATGACTTAATATGCTTAGCTAGCTTAAAAATGACCTATTTAACCTAGGATAGCTCTAAAATGACCTATACTTAGCATTTTTTCCTCCAAAATGACTTAATATGCTTACCTAACTCTAAAATGACATAACATGCTTAAGAAATGACATATTTTAGGTCCTAAATGACTTCATATGCTTAGCTAGCTCCAGAATGACATAATAACCTTACTTAGCTCCAAAATGACTTATTTAACCTAGGCTAGCTCTAAACTGACCTATACTTAGCATTTTTTCCTGTAAAATGACTCAATATGCTTAGCTAGCTCAAAAATGACATAATATGCTTAATTAGCTCCAAAATGAACTATTTAACCTATGATAGCTCTAAAATGACCTATACTTAGCATTTTTTTGCTCCAAAATGACTCAATATGCTTAGCTAGCTCAAAAATTACATAATAAGCTTAATTAGCTCTAAAATGACCTATACTTTGCATTTTTTTTTCAACAAAATGACTTAATATGCTTAGCTAGCTTCAAAATGACCTATTTAACCTAGGATAGCTCTAAAATGACCTATACTTAGCATCTTTTCCTCCAAAATTACTTAATATGCTTAACTAGCTCTAAAATGACATAATATGCTTAAGAAATGACATATTTTAGCTCCTAAATGACTTCATATGCTTAGCTAGCTCCAAAATGACATAATAACCTTACTTAGCTCCAAAATGACCTATTTAACCTAGGATAGCTCTAGAATGACCTATACTTAGCATTTTTTAGCTCCAAAATGACTCAATATGCTTAGCTAGCTCCAAAATTACATAATAAGCTTAATTAGCTCCAAAATGACCTATTTAACCTAGGATAGCTCTAAAATGACCTATACTTAGCATTTTTTCCTCCAAAATGACTTAATATGCTTAGCTAGCTTCAAAATAACCTATTTAGCCTAGGATAGCTCTAAAATAACATATACTTAGCATCTTTTCCTCCATAATTACTTAATATGCTTAACTAGCTCTAAAATGACATAATATGCTTAAGGAATGACATAGTTTAGCTCCTAAATGACTACTCATGATTAGGTAGCTCCAAAATGACATAATAACCTTACTTAGCTCTAAAATGACATATTTAACCTAGGATAGCTCTAAAATGACCTATACTTAGCATGTTTTCCTTCAAAATGACTTAATATGCTTAGCTAGCTCTAAAATGATATAATATGCTTAAGAAATGACATATTTTAGGTCCTAAATGACTTCATATGCTTTGTTAGCTCCAAAATGACATAATAACCTTACTTAGCTCCAAAATGACCTATTTAACCTAGGCTAGCTCTAAAATGACCTATAGTTAGCATTTTTTCCACCAAAATGACTCAATATGCTTAGCTAGCTCAAAAATTACATAATAACCTTACTTAGCTCCAAAATGACATATTTAACCTAGGATAGCTCTAAAATGAATTATACTTAGCATTTGTTTCCTCCAAAACGACTTAATATGCTTAGCTAGCTTTAAAATGACCTATTTAACCTAGGATAGCTCTAAAATGACCTATACTTAGCATCTTTTCCTCCAAAATTACTTAATCTTCTTAACTAGCTCTAAAATGACATAATATGCTTAAGAAATGACATATTTTAGGTCCTAAATGACTTCATATGCTTAGCTAGCTCCAAAATGACATAATAACCTTACTTAGCTCTAAAATGACCTATTTCACCTAGGATAGCTCTAAAATGACCTATTTAACCTAGGATAGCTCTAAAATGACCTATACTTAGCATTTTTCCTCCAAAATGACTCAATATGCTTAGCTAGCTCAAAAATTACATAATAAGCTTAATTTGCTCCAAAATGACCTATATAACCTAGGATAGCTCCAAAATGACCTATACTTAGAATTTTTTTCCACCAAAATGACTTAATGTGCTTAGCTAGCTTAAAAATGACCTATTTAACCTAGGATAGCTGTAAAATGACCTATACTTAGCATCTTTTCCTCCAAAAGGACTTAATATGCTTACCTAACTCTAAAATGACATAACATGCTTAAGAAATGACATATTTTAGGTCCTAAATGACTTCATATGCTTAGCTAGCTCCAAAATGACATAATAACCTTACTTAGCTCCAAAATGACCTATTTAACCTAGGCTAGCTCTAAACTGACCTATACTTAGCATTTTCCCTGTAAAATGACTCAATATGCTTAGCTAGCTCAAAAATGACATAATATGCTTAATTAGCTCCAAAATGACCTATTTAACCTAGGATAGCTCTAAAATGACCTATACTTAGCATTTTTTTGCTCCAAAATGACTCAATATGCTTAGCTAGCTCAAAAATTACAAAATAAGCTTAATTAGCTCGAAAATGACCTATTTAACCTAGGATAGCTCTAAAATGACCTATACTTAGCATTTCTTCCCCTCTAAAATGACTTAATATGCTTAGCTAGCTTCAAAATGACCTATTTAACCTAGGATAGCTCTAAAATGACATATACTTAGCATCTTTTCCTCCATAATTACTTAATATGCTTAACTAGCTCTAAAATGACATAATATGCTTAAGGAATGACATAGTTTAGCTCCTAAATGACTACTCATGCTTAGGTAGCTCCAAAATGACATAATAACCTTACTTAGCTCTAAAATGACATATTTAACCTAGGATAGCTCTAAAATGACCTATACTTAGCATGTTTTCCTTCAAAATGACTTAATATGCTTAGCTAGCTCTAAAATGATATAATATGCTTAAGAAATGACATATTTTAGGTCCTAAATGAGTTCATATGCTTAGTTAGCTCCAAAATGACATAATAACCTTACTTAGCTCCAAAATGACCTATTTAACCTAGGCTAGCTCTAAAATGACCTATAGTTAGCATTTTTTCCACCAAAATGACTCAATATGCTTAGCTAGCTCAAAAATTACATAATAACCTTACTTAGGCTCTGTTCGGGATCCCTCCTCACCGCTCCGACTTCGTGGAGTCGTGGAGCTCAGTTTTTGCAGCTCCGCAAAAATGAGCTAGCACCTGGTCCGCTCCAGAGCGGAGTGGAGGGAGCGGAGAGGAGCCGAACGCGGCCTTAGCTCCAAAATGACCTATTTAACCTAGGCTAGCTCTAAAATGACCTATAGTTAGCATTTTTCCACCAAAATGACTCAATATGCTTAGCTAGCTCAAAAATTACATAATAAGCTTAATTAGCTCCAAAATGACCTATTTAACCTATGATAGCTCTAAAATGATCTATACTTAGCATTTTTTCCTCCAAAATGACTTAATATGCTTAGCTAGCTTCAAAATGACCTATTTAACCTAGGATAACTCTAAAATGACCTATACTTAGCATCTTTTTCTCCAAAATTACTTAATCTTCTTAACCAGCTCTAAAATGACATAATATGCTTAAGAAATGACATAGTTTAGCTCCTAAATGACTTCACATGATTAGCTAGCTTCAAAATGACATAATAACCTTACTTAGCTCTAAAATGACCTATTTAACCTAGGATAGCTCTAAAATGACCTATACTTAGCATTGTTTCCTCCAAAATGACTCAATATGCTTAGCTAGCTCAAAAATTACATAATAAGCTTAATTAGCTCCAAAATGACCTATTTAACCTAGGATAGCTCTAAAATGACCTATATTTAGCATTTGTTTCCTCCAAAATGACTTAATATGCTTAGCTAGCTTCAAAATGACCTATTTAACCTAGGATAGCTCTAAAATGAGCTATACTTAGCATCTTTTCCTCCAAAATTACTTAATATGCTTAACTAGCTCTAAAATGAGATAATATGCTTAAGAAATGACATAGTTTAGCTCCGAAATGACTTCACATGCTTAGCTAGCTCCAAAATGACATAATAACCTTACTTAGCTCTAAAATGACCTATTTAACCTAGGATAGCTCAAAAATGACCTATACTTCGCATTTTTTCCTCCAAAATGACTCAATATGCTTAGCTAGCTCAAAAATTACATTATAAGCTTAATTAGCTCCAAAATGACCTATTTAACCTAGGATAGCTCTAAAATGACCTATACTTAGCATTTTTTTCCTCCAAAATGACTTAATATGCTTAGCTAGCTTCAAAATGACCTATTTAACCTAGGATAGCTCTAAAATGACCTATACTTAGCATATTTTCCTCCAAAATGACTTAATATGCTTAACTAGCTCTAAAATGACATAATATGCTTAAGAAATGACATAGTTTAGCTCCTAAATGACTTCACATGCTTAGCTAGCTCCAAAATGACATAATAACCTTACTTAGCTCTAAAATGACCTATTTAACCAAGGATAGCTCTAAAATGACCTATACTTAGCATTTTTTCCTCCAAAATGACTCCATATGCTTAGCTAGCTCAAAAATTACATTATAAGCTTAATTAGCTCCAAAATGACCTATTTAACCTAGGATAGCTCTAAAATGAATTATACTTAGCATTTGCTTCCTCCAAAATGACTTAATATGCTTAGCTAGCTTTAAAATGACCTATTTAACCTAGGATAGCTCTAAAATGACCTATACTTAGCATCTTTTCCTCCAAAATTACTTAATCTTCTTAACTAGCTCTAAAATGACATAATATGCTTAAGAAATGACATATTTTAGGTCCTAAATGACTTCATATGCTTAGCTAGCTCCAAAATGACATAATAACCTTACTTAGCTCTAAAATGACCTATTTAACCTAGTATAGCTCTAAAATGACCTATACTTAGCATTTTTCCTCCAAAATGACTCAATATGCTTAGCTAGCTCAAAAATTACATAATAAGCTTAATTTGCTCCAAAATGACCTATATAACCTAGGATAGCTCCAAAATGACCTATACTTAGAATTTTTTTCCACCAAAATGACTTAATGTGCTTAGCTAGCTTAAAAATGACCTATTTAACCTAGGATAGCTGTAAAATGACCTATACTTAGCATCTTTTCCTCCAAAATGACTTAATATGCTTACCTAACTCTAAAATGACATAACATGCTTAAGAAATGACATATTTTAGGTCCTAAATGACTTCATATGCTTAGCTAGCTCCAAAATGACATAATAACCTTACTTAGATCCAAAATGACCTATTTAACCTAGGCTAGCTCTAAACTGACCTATACTTTGCATTTTTTCCTGTAAAATGACTTCATATGCTTAGCTAGCTCAAAAATTACATAATAAGCTTAATTAGCTCCAAAATGACCTATTTAACCTAGGATAGCTCTAAACTGACCTATACTTAGCATTTGTTTCCTCCAAAATGACTTAATATGCTTAGCTAGCTTCAAAATGACCTATTTAACCTAGGATAGCTCTAAAATGACCTATACTTAGCATCTTTTCCTCCAAAATTACTTAATATGCTTAACTAGCTCTAAAATGAGATAATATGCTTAAGAAATGACATAGTTTAGCTCCGAAATGACTTCACATGCTTAGCTAGCTCCAAAATGACATAATAACCTTACTTTGCTCTAAAATGACCTATTTAACCTAGGATAGCTCAAAAATGACCTATACTTCGCATTTTTTCCTCCAAAATGACTCAATATGCTTAGCTAGCTCAAAAATTACATTATAAGCTTAATTAGCTCCAAAATGACCTATTTAACCTAGGATAGCTCTAAAATGACCTATACTTAGCATTTTTTTCCTCCAAAATGACTTAATATGCTTAGCTAGCTTCAAAATGACCTATTTAACCTAGGATAGCTCTAAAATGACCTATACTTAGCATATTTTCCTCCAAAATGACTTAATATGCTTAACTAGCTCTAAAATGACATAATATGCTTAAGAAATGACATAGTTTAGCTCCTAAATGACTTCACATGCTTAGCTAGCTCCAAAATGACATAATAACCTTACTTAGCTCTAAAATGACCTATTTAACCAAGGATAGCTCTAAAATGACCTATACTTAGCATTTTTTCCTCCAAAATGACTC
>NC_057801.1:122996446-123000348 GCF_018294505.1 Triticum aestivum | reverse complement strand
AACCTTACTTAGCTCTAAAATGACATATTTAACCTAGGATAGCTCTAAAATGACCTATACTTAGCATCTTTTCCTTCAAAATGACTTAATATGCTTAGCTAGCTCTAAAATGATATAATATGCTTAAGAAATGACATATTTTAGGTCCTAAATGACTTCATATGCTTAGTTAGCTCCAAAATGACATAATAACCTTACTTAGCTCCAAAATGACCTATTTAACCTAGGCTAGCTCTAAAATGACCTATAGTTAGCATTTTTTCCACCAAAATGACTCAATATGCTTAGCTAGCTCAAAAATTACATAATAACCTTACTTAGCTCCAAAATGACCTATTTAACCTAGGCTAGCTCTAAAATGACCAATAGTTAGCATTTTTCCACCAAAATGACTTAATATGCTTAGCTAGCTCAAAAATTACATGATAAGCTTAATTAGCTCCAAAATGACCTATTTAACCTATGATAGCTCTAAAATGACCTATACTTAGCATTTGTTCCTCCAAAATGACTTAATATGCTTAGCTAGCTTCAAAATGACCTATTTAACCTAGGATAGCTCTAAAATGACCTATACTTAGCATCTTTTCCTCCAAAATTACTTAATCTTCTTAACTAGCTCTAAAATGACATAATATGCTTAAGAAATGACATAATTTAGCTCCTAAATGACTTCACATGCTTAGCTAGCTTCAAAATAAAATAATAACCTTACTTAGCTCTAAAATGACCTATTTAACCTAGGATAGCTCTAAAATGACCTATACTTCGCATTTTTTCCTCCAAAATGACTCAATATGCTTAGCTAGCTCAAAAATTACATTATAAGCTTAATTAGCTCCAAAATGACCTATTTAACCTAGGATAGCTCTAAAATGACCTATACTTAGCATTTTTTCCTCCAAAATGACTTAATATGCTTAGCTAGCTTCAAAATGACCTATTTAACCTAGGATAGCTCTAAAATGACCTATACTTAGCATCTTTCCCTCCATAATTACTTAATATGCTTAACTAGCTCTAAAATGACATAATATGCTTAAGAAATGACATAGTTTAGCTCCTAAATGACTTCATATGCTTAGCTAGCTTCAAAATGACCTATTTAACCTAGGCTAGCTCTAAAATGACCTATACTTAGCATTTTTTTCCTCCAAAATGACTCAATATGCTTAGCTAGCTCCAAAATTACATAATAAGCTTAATTAGCTCCAAAATACCTATTTAACCTAGGATAGCTCTAAAATGACCTATACTTAGCATATTTTTCCTCCAAAATGACTTAATATGCTTAGCTGGCTTCAAAATGACCTATTTAACCTAGGATAGTCTAAAATGACCTATACTTAGCATCTTTTCCTCCATAATTACTTAATATGCTTAACTAGCTCTAAAATGACATAATATGCTTAAGAAATGACATAGCTTAGCTCCTAAATGACTACTCATGCTTAGGTAGCTCCAAAATGACATAATAACCTTACTTAGCTCTAAAATGACATATTTAACCTAGGATAGCTCTAAAATGACGTATACTTAGCATATTTTCCTTCAAAATGACTTAATATGCTTAGCTAGCTCTAAAATGATATAATATGCTTAAGAAATGACATATTTTAGGTCCTAAATGACTTCATATGCTTAGTTAGCTCCAAAATGACATAATAACCTTACTTAGCTCCAAAATGACCTATTTAACCTAGGCTAGCTCTAAAATGACCTATAGTTAGCATTTTTTCCACCAAAATGACTCAATATGCTTAGCTAGCTCAAAAATTACATAATAACCTTACTTAGCTCCAAAATGACCTATTTAACCTAGGCTAGCTCTAAAATGACCAATAGTTAGCATTTTTCCACCAAAATGACTTAATATGCTTAGCTAGCTCAAAAATTACATTATAAGCTTAATTAGCTCCAAAATGACCTATTTAACCTAGGATAGCTCTAAAATGACCTATACTTAGCATTTTTTTCCTCCAAAATGACTTAATATGCTTAGCTAGCTTCAAAATGACCTATTTAACCTAGGATAGCTCTAAAATGACCTATACTTAGCATATTTTCCTCCAAAATGACTTAATATGCTTAACTAGCTCTAAAATTACATAATATGCTTAAGAAATGACATAGTTTAGCTCCTAAATGACTTCACATGCTTAGCTAGCTCCAAAATGACATAATAACCTTACTTAGCTCTAAAATGACCTATTTAACCAAGGATAGCTCTAAAATGACCTATGCTTAGCATTTTTTCCTCCAAAATGACTCCATATGCTTAGCTAGCTCAAAAATTACATTATAAGCTTAATTAGCTCCAAAATGACCTATTTAACCTAGGATAGCTCTAAAATGAATTATACTTAGCATTTGTTTCCTCCAAAATGACTTAATATGCTTAGCTAGCTTTAAAATGACCTATTTAACCTAGGATAGCTCTAAAATGACCTATACTTAGCATCTTTTCCTCCAAAATCACTTAATATGATTAACTAGCTCTAAAATGACATAATATGCTTAAGAAATGACATATTTTAGGTCCTAAATGACTTCGTACGCTTAGCTAGCTCCAAAATGACATAATAACCTTACTTAGCTCTAAAATGACCTATTTAACCTAGGATAGCTCTAAAATGACCTATACTTAGCATTTTTCCTCCAAAATGACACAATATGCTTAGATAGCTCAAAAATTACATAATAAGCTTAATTCGCTCCAAAATGACCTATATAACCTAGGATAGCTCCAAAATGACATATACTTAGAATTTTTTTCCACCAAAATGACTTAATATGCTTAGCTAGCTTAAAAATTACCTATTTAACCTAGGATAGCTCTAAAATGACCTATACTTAGCATCTTTTCCTCCAAAATGACTTAATATGCTTACCTAACTCTAAAATGACATAACATGCTTGAGAAATGACATATTTTAGGTCCTAAATGACTTCATATGCTTAGCTAGCTCCAAAATGACATAATAACCTTGCTTAGCTCCAAAATGACCTATTTAACCTAGGCTAGCTCTAAACTGACCTATACTTAGACTTTTTTCCTGTAAAATGACTCAATATGCTTAGCTAGCTAAAAAATGACATAATATGCTTAATTAGCTCCAAAATGACCTATTTAACCTAGGATAGCTCTAAAATGACCTATACTTAGCATTTTTTTGCTCCAAAATGACTCAATATGCTTAGCTAGCTCAAAAATTACATAATAAGCTTAATTAGCTCGAAAATGACCTATTTAACCTAGGATAGCTCTAAAATGACCTATACATAGCATTTTTTTCCTCTAAAATGACTTAATATGCTTAGCTAGCTTCAAAATGACCTATTTAACCTAGGATAGCTCTAAAATGACGTATACTTAGCATCTTTTCCTCCAAAATTACTTAATATGCTTAACTAGCTCTAAAATGACATAATATGCTTAAGAAATGACATATTTTAGCTCCTAAATGACTTCACATGATTAGCTAGCTCCAAAATGACATAATAACCTTACTTAGCTCCAAAATGACCTATTTAACCTAGGATAGCTCTAAAATGACCTATACTTAGCATTTTTTGGCTCCAAAATGACTCAATATGCTTAGCTAGCTCAAAAATTACATAATAAGCTTAATTAGCTCCAAAATGACCTATTTAACCTAGGATAGCTCTAAAATGACCTATACTTAGCATTTTTTCCTTCAAAATGACTTAATATGCTTAGCTAGCTTCAAAATGACCTATTTAGCCTAGGATAGCTCTAAAATGGCCTATACTTAGCATCTTTTCCTCCATAATTACTTAATATGCTTAACTAGCTCTAAAATGACATAATATGCTTAAGAAATGACATAGCTTAGCTCCTAAATGACTACTCATGCTTAGGTAGCTCCAAAATGACATAA
>NC_057801.1:122993420-122996061 GCF_018294505.1 Triticum aestivum | reverse complement strand
TCAAAAATTACATAATAACCTTACTTAGCTCCAAAATGACCTATTTAACCTAGGCTAGCTCTAAAATGACCAATAGTTAGCATTTTTCCACCAAAATGACTCAATATGCTTAGCTAGCTCAAAAATTACATAATAAGCTTAATTAGCTCCAAAATGACCTATTTAACCTATGATAGCTCTAAAATGACCTATACTTAGCATTTGTTCCTCCAAAATGACTTAATATGCTTAGCTAGCTTCAAAATGACCTATTTAACCTAGGATAGCTCTAAAATGACCTATACTTAGCATCTTTTCCTCCAAAATTACTTAATCTTCTTAACTAGCTCTAAAATGACATAATATGCTTAAGAAATGACATAATTTAGCTCCTAAATGACTTCACATGCTTAGCTAGCTTCAAAATAAAATAATAACCTTACTTAGCTCTAAAATGACCTATTTAACCTAGGATAGCTCTAAAATGACCTATACTTAGCATTGTTTCCTCCAAAATGACTCAATATGCTTAGCTAGCTCAAAAATTACATAATAAGCTTAATTAGCTCCAAAATGACCTATTTAACCTAGGATAGCTCTAAAATGACCTATACTTAGCATTTGTTTCCTCCGAAATGACTTAATATGCTTAGCTAGCTTCAAAATGACCTATTTAACCTAGGATAGCTCTAAAATGACCTATACTTAGCATCTTTTCCTTCAAAATGACTTAATATGCTTAGCTAGCTCTAAAATGATATAATATGCTTAAGAAATGACATATTTTAGGTCCTAAATGACTTCATATGCTTAGTTAGCTCCAAAATGACATAATAACCTTACTTAGCTCCAAAATGACCTATTTAACCTAGGCTAGCTTTAAAATGACGTATAGTTAGCATTTTTTCCACCAAAATGACTCAATATGCTTAGCTAGCTCAAAAATTACATAATAACCTTACTTAGCTCCAAAATGACCTATTTAACCTAGGCTAGCTCTAAAATGACCAATAGTTAGCATTTTTCCACCAAAATGACTCAATATGCTTAGCTAGCTCAAAAATTACATAATAAGCTTAATTAGCTCCAAAATGACCTATCTAACCTATGATAGCTCTAAAATGACCTATACTTAGCATTTGTTCCTCCAAAATGACTTAATATGCTTAGCTAGCTTCAAAATGACCTATTTAACCTAGGATAGCTCTAAAATGACCTATACTTAGCATCTTTTCCTCCAAAATTACTTAATCTTCTTAACTAGCTCTAAAATGACATAATATGCTTAAGAAATGACATAGTTTAGCTCCTAAATGACTTCACATGCTTAGCTAGCTTCAAAATGACATAATAACCTTACTTAGCTCTAAAATGACCTATTTAACCTAGGATAGCTCTAAAATGACCTATAGTTAGCATTGTTTCCTCCAAAATGACTCAATATGCTTAGCTAGCTCAAAAATTACATAATAAGCTTAATTAGCTCCAAAATGACCTATTTAACCTAGGATAGCTCTAAAATGACCTATACTTAGCATTTGTTTCCTCCGAAATGACTTAATATGCTTAGCTAGCTTCAAAATGACCTATTTAACCTAGGATAGCTCTAAAATGACCTATACTTAGCATCTTTTCCTCCAAAATTACTTAATATGCTTAACTAGCTCTAAAATGACATAATATGCTTAAGAAATGACATAGTTTAGCTCCGAAATGACTTCACATGCTTAGCTAGCTCCAAAATGACATAATAACCTTACTTAGCTCTAAAATGACCTATTTAACCTAGGATAGCTCTAAAATGACCTATACTTAGCATTTTTTCCTCCAAAATGACCCAATATGCTTAGCTAGCGCAAAAATTACATTATAAGCTTAATTAGCTCCAAAATGACCTATTTAACCTAGGATAGCTCTAAAATGACCTATACTTAGCATTTTTTTCCTCCAAAATGACTTAATATGCTTAACTAGCTTCAAAATGACCTATTTAACCTAGGATAGTCTAAAATGACCTATACTTAGCATCTTTTCCTCCAAAATGACTTAATATGCTTAACTAGCTCTAAAATGACATAATATGCTTAAGAAATGACATAGTTTAGCTCCTAAATGACTTCACATGCTTAGCTAGCTCCAAAATGACATAATAACCTTACTTAGCTCTAAAATGACCTATTTAACCAAGGATAGCTCTAAAATGACCTATACTTAGCATTTTTTCCTCGAAAATGACTCCATATGCTTAGCTAGCTCAAAAATTACATTATAAGCTTAATTAGCTGCAAAATGACCTATTTAACCTAGGATAGCTCTAAAATGACCTATACTTAGCATTTGTTTCCTCCAAAATGACTTAATATGCTTAGCTAGCTTTAAAATGACCTATTTAACCTAGGATAGCTCTAAAATGACCTATACTTAGCATCTTTTCCTCCAAAATGACTTAATATGATTAACTAGCTCTAAAATGACATAATATGCTTAAGAAATGACATATTTTAGGTCCTAAATGACTTCGTACGCTTAGCTAGCTCCAAAATGACATAATAACCTTACTTAGCTCTAAAATGACCTATTTAACCTAGGATAGCTCTAAAATGACCTATACTTAGCATTTTTCCTCCAAAATGACACAATATGCTTAGATAGCTCAAAAATT
>NC_057801.1:122991851-122993410 GCF_018294505.1 Triticum aestivum | reverse complement strand
GAATTTTTTTCCACCAAAATGACTTAATATGCTTAGCTAGCTTAAAAATGACCTATTTAACCTAGGATAGCTCTAAAATGACCTATACTTAGCATCTTTTCCTCCAAAATGACTTAATATGCTTACCTAACTCTAAAATGACATAACATGCTTGAGAAATGACATATTTTAGGTCCTAAATGACTTCATATGCTTAGCTAGCTCCAAAATGACATAATAACCTTACTTAGCTCCAAAATGACCTATTTAACCTAGGCTAGCTCTAAACTGACCTATACTTAGCATTTTTTCCTGTAAAATGACTCAATATGCTTAGCTAGCTAAAAAATGACATAATATGCTTAATTAGCTCCAAAATGACCTATTTAACCTAGGATAGCTCTAAAATGACCTATACTTAACATTTTTTTGCTCCAAAATGACTCAATATGCTTAGCTAGCTCAAAAATTACATAATAAGCTTAATTAGCTCCAAAATGACCTATTTAACCTAGGATAGCTCTAAAATGAGCTATACATAGCATTTTTTTCCTCCAAAATGACTTAATATGCTTAGCTAGCTTCAAAATGACCTATTTAACCTAGGATAGCTCTAAAATGACGTATACTTAGCATCTTTTCCTCCAAAATTACTTAATATGCTTAACTAGCTCTAAAATGACATAATATGCTTAAGAAATGACATAATTTAGCTCCTAAATGACTTCACAGCTTAGCTAGCTCCAAAATGACATAATAACCTTACTTAGCTCCAAAATGACCTATTTAACCTAGGATAGCTCTAAAATGACCTATACTTAGCATTGTTTGGCTCCAAAATGACTCAATATGCTTAGCTAGCTCAAAAATTACATAATAAGCTTAATTAGCTCCAAAATGACCTATTTAACCTAGGATAGCTCTAAAATGACCTATACTTAGCATTTTTTCCTCCAAAATGACTTAATATGCTTAGCTAGCTTCAAAATGACCTATTTAGCCTAGGATAGCTCTAAAATGGCCTATACTTAGCATCTTTTCCTCCATAATTACTTAATATGCTTAACTAGCTCTAAAATGACATAATATGCTTAAGAAATGACATAGCTTAGCTCCTATATGACTACTCATGCTTAGCTAGCTCCAAAATGACATAATAACCTTACTTAGCTCTAAAATGACCTATTTAACCTAGGATAGCTCTAAAATGACCTATAGTTAGCATTGTTTCCTCCAAAATGACTCAATATGCTTAGCTAGCTCAAAAATTACATAATAAGCTTAATTAACTCCAAAATAACCTATTTAACCTAGGATAGCTCTAAAATGACCTATACTTAGCATTTGTTTCCTCCGAAATGACTTAATATGCTTAGCTAGCTTCAAAATGACCTATTTAACCTAGGATAGCTCTAAAATGACCTATACTTAGCATCTTTTCCTCCAAAATGACTAAATATGCTTAACTAGCTCTAAAATGACATAATATGCTTAAGAAATGACATAGTTTAGCTCCGAAATGACTTCACATGCATAGCTAGCTCCAAAATGACATAATAACCTTACTTAGCTCTAAAATG
>NC_057801.1:122988630-122990938 GCF_018294505.1 Triticum aestivum | reverse complement strand
TTAGCATTTGTTTCCTCCAAAATGACTTAATATGCTTAGCTAGCTTTAAAATGACCTATTTAACCTAGGATAGCTCTAAAATGACCTATACTTAGCATCTTTTCCTCCAAAATGACTTAATATGATTAACTAGCTCTAAAATGACATAATATGCTTAAGAAATGACATATTTTAGGTCCTAAATGACTTCGTACGCTTAGCTAGCTCCAAAATGACATAATAACCTTACTTAGCTCTAAAATGACCTATTTAACCTAGGATAGCTCTAAAATGACCTATACTTAGCATTTTTCCTCCAAAATGACACAATATGCTTAGATAGCTCAAAAATTACATAATAAGCTTAATTCGCTCCAAAATGACCTATATAACCTAGGATAGCTCCAAAATGACATATACTTAGAATTTTTTTCCACCAAAATGACTTAATATGCTTAGCTAGCTTAAAAATGACCTATTTAACCTAGGATAGCTCTAAAATGACCTATACTTAGCATCTTTTCCTCCAAAATGACTTAATATGCTTACCTAACTCTAAAATGACATAACATGCTTAAGAAATGACATATTTTAGGTCCTAAATGACTTCATATGCTTAGCTAGCTCCAAAATGACATAATAACCTTACTTAGCTCCAAAATGACCTATTTAACCTAGGCTAGCTCTAAACTGACCTATACTTAGACTTTTTTCCTGTAAAATGACTCAATATGCTTAGCTAGCTAAAAATGACATAATATGCTTAATTAGCTCCAAAATGACCTATTTAACCTAGGATAGCTCTAAAATGACCTATACTTAGCATTTTTTTGCTCCAAAATGACTCAATATGCTTAGCTAGCTCAAAAATTACATAATAAGCTTAATTAGCTCGAAAATGACCTATTTAACCTAGGATAGCTCTAAAATGACCTATACATAGCATTTTTTTCCTCCAAAATGACTTAATATGCTTAGCTAGCTTCAAAATGACCTATTTAACCTAGGATAGCTCTAAAATGACGTATACTTAGCATCTTTTCCTCCAAAATTACTTAATATGCTTAACTAGCTCTAAAATGACATAATATGCTTAAGAAATGACATATTTTAGCTCCTAAATGACTTCACATGATTAGCTAGCTCCAAAATGACATAATAACCTTACTTAGCTCCAAAATGACCTATTTAACCTAGGATAGCTCTAAAATGACCTATACTTAGCATTTTTTGGCTCCAAAATGACTCAATATGCTTAGCTAGCTCAAAAATTACATAATAAGATTAATTAGCTCCAAAATGACCTATTTAACCTAGGATAGCTCTAAAATGACCTATACTTAGCATTTTTTCCTCCAAAATGACTTAATATGCTTAGCTAGCTTCAAAATGACCTATTTAGCCTAGGCTAGCTCTAAAATGGCCTATACTTAGCATCTTTTCCTCCATAATTACTTAATATGCTTAACTAGCTCTAAAATGACATAATATGCTTAAGAAATGACATAGCTTAGCTCCTAAATGAGTACTCATGCTTAGGTAGCTCCAAAATGACATAATAACCTTACTTAGCTCTAAAATGACATATTTAACCTAGGATAGCTCTAAAATGACCTATACTTAGCATCTTTTCCTTCAAAATGACTTAATATGCTTAGCTAGCTCTAAAATGATATAATATGCTTAAGAAATGACATATTTTAGGTCCTAAATGACTTCATATGCTTAGTTAGCTCCAAAATTACATAATTACCTTACTTAGCTCCAAAATGACCTATTTAACCTAGGCTAGCTCTAAAATGACCTATAGTTAGCATTTTTTCCACCAAAATGACTCAATATGCTTAGCTATCTCAAAAATTACATAATAACCTTACTTAGCTCCAAAATGACCTATTTAACCTAGGCTAGCTCTAAAATGACCAATAGTTAGCATTTTTCCACCAAAATGACTCAATATGCTTAGCTAGCTCAAAAATTACATAATAAGCTTAATTAGCTCCAAAATGACCTATTTAACCTATGATAGCTCTAAAATGACCTATACTTAGCATTTGTTCCTCCAAAATGACTTAATATGCTTAGCTAGCTTCAAAATGACCTATTTAACCTAGGATAGCTCTAAAATGACCTATACTTAGCATCTTTTCCTCCAAAATTACTTAATCTTCTTAACTAGCTCTAAAATGACATAATATGCTTAAGAAATGACATAATTTAGCTCCTAAATGACTTCACATGCTTAGCTAGCTTCAAAATAAAATAATAACCTTACTTAGCTCTAAAATGACCTATTTAACCTAGGATAGCTCTAAAATGACCTATACTT
>NC_057801.1:122966953-122986760 GCF_018294505.1 Triticum aestivum | reverse complement strand
CCAAAATGACATAATAACCTTACTTAGCTCTAAAATGACCTATTTAACCTAGGATAGCTCTAAAATGACCTATACTTAGCATTTTTTCCTCCAAAATGACTCAATATGCTTAGCTAGCTCAAAAATTACATAATAAGCTTAATTAGCTCCAAAATGACCTATTTAACCTAGGATAGCTCTAAAATGACCTATACTCAGCATTTGTTTCCTCCAAAATGACTTAATATGCTTAGCTAGCTTCAAAATGACCTATTTAACCTAGGATAGCTCTAAAATGACCTATACTTAGCATCTTTTCCTCCAAAATGACTTAATATGCTTAACTAGCTCTAAAATGACATAATATGCTTAAGAAATGACATAGTTTAGCTCCGAAATGACTTCACATGCTTAGCTAGCTCCAAAATGACATAATAACCTTACTTAGCTCTAAAATGACCTATTTAACCTAGGATAGCTCTAAAATGACCTATACTTAGCATTTTTTCGTCCAAAATGACCCAATATGCTTAGCTAGCTCAAAAATTACATTATAAGCTTAATTAGCTCCAAAATGACCTATTTAACCTAGGATAGCTCTAAAATGACCTATACTTAGCATTTTTTTCCTCCAAAATGACTTAATATGCTTAGCTAGCTTCAAAATGACCTATTTAACCTAGGATAGTCTAAAATGACCTATACTTAGCATCTTTTCCTCCAAAATGACTTAATATGCTTAACTAGCTCTAAAATGACATAATATGCTTAAGAAATGACATATTTTAGCTCCTAAATGACTTCACATGCTTAGCTAGCTCCAAAATGACATAATAACCTTACTTAGCTCTAAAATGACCTATTTAACCAAGGATAGCTCTAAAATGACCTATACTTAGCATTTTTTCCTCGAAAATGACTCCATATGCTTAGCTAGCTCAAAAATTACATTATAAGCTTAATTAGCTGCAAAATGACCTATTTAACCTAGGATAGCTCTAAAATGACCTATAATTAGCATTTGTTTCCTCCAAAATGACTTAATATGCTTAGCTAGCTTTAAAATGACCTATTTAACCTAGGATAGCTCTAAAATGACCTATACTTAGCATCTTTTCCTCCAAAATGACTTAATATGATTAACTAGCTCTAAAATGACATAATATGCTTAAGAAATGACATATTTTAGGTCCTAAATGACTTCGTACGCTTAGCTAGCTCCAAAATGACATAATAACCTTACTTAGCTCTAAAATGACCTATTTAACCTAGGATAGCTCTAAAATGACCTATACTTAGCATTTTTCCTCCAAAATGACACAATATGCTTAGATAGCTCAAAAATTCCATAATAAGCTTAATTCGCTCCAAAATGACCTATATAACCTAGGATAGCTCCAAAATGACATATACTTTGAATTTTTTTCCACCAAAATGACTTAATATGCTTAGCTAGCTTAAAAATGACCTATTTAACCTAGGATAGCTCTAAAATGACCTATACTTAGCATCTTTTCCTCCAAAATGACTTAATATGCTTACCTAACTCTAAAATGACATAACATGCTTGAGAAATGACATATTTTAGGTCCTAAATGACTTCATATGCTTAGCTAGCTCCAAAATGACATAATAACCTTACTTAGCTCCAAAATGACCTATTTAACCTAGGCTAGCTCTAAACTGACCTATACTTAGCATTTTTTCCTGTAAAATGACTCAATATGCTTAGCTAGCTAAAAAATGACATAATATGCTTAATTAGCTCCAAAATGACCTATTTAACCTAGGATAGCTCTAAAATGACCTATACTTAGCATTTTTTTGCTCCAAAATGACTCAATATGCTTAGCTAGCTCGAAAATTACATAATAAGCTTAATTAGCTCGAAAATGACCTATTTAACCTAGGATAGCTCTAAAATGACCTATACATAGCATTTTTTCCTCCAAAATGACTTAATATGCTTAGCTAGCTTCAAAATGACCTATTTAACCTAGGATAGCTCTAAAATTACCTATACTTAGCATCTTTTCCTCCAAAATTACTTAATATGCTTAACTAGCTCTAAAATGACATAATATGCTTAAGAAATGACATATTTTAGCTCCTAAATGACTTCACATGATTAGCTAGCTCCAAAATGACATAATAACCTTACTTAGCTCCAAAATGACCTATTTAACCTAGGATAGCTCTAAAATGACCTATACTTAGCATTTTTTCCTCCAAAATGACTCAATATGCTTAGCTAGCTCAAAAATTACATAATAAGCTTAATTAGCTCCAAAATGACCTATTTAACCTAGGATAGCTCTAAAATGACCTATACTTAGCATTTTTTCCTCCAAAATGACTTAATATGCTTAGCTAGCTTCAAAATGACCTATTTAGCCTAGGATAGCTCTAAAATGGCCTATACTTTGCATCCTTTCCTCCATAATTACTTAATATGCTTAACTAGCTCTAAAATGACATAATATGCTTAAGAAATGACATAGCTTAGCTCCTAAATGACTACTCATGCTTAGGTAGCTCCAAAATGACATAATAACCTTACTTAGCTCTAAAATGACATATTTAACCTAGGATAGCTCTAAAATGACCTATACTTAGCATCTTTTCCTTCAAAATGACTTAATATGCTTAGCTAGCTCTAAAATGATATAATATGCTTAAGAAATGACATATTTTAGGTCCTAAATGACTTCATATGCTTAGTTAGCTCCAAAATGACATAATAACCTTACTTAGCTCCAAAATGACCTATTTAACCTAGGCTAGCTCTAAAATGACCTATAGTTAGCATTTTTCCACCAAAATGACTCAATATGCTTAGCTAGCTCAAAAATTACATAATAACCTTACTTAGCTCCAAAATGACCTATTTAACCTAGGCTAGCTCTAAAATGACCAATAGTTAGCATTTTTCCACCAAAATGACTCAATATGCTTAGCTAGCTCAAAAATTACATAATAAGCTTAATTAGCTCCAAAATGACCTATTTAACCTATGATAGCTCTAAAATGACCTATACTTAGCATTTGTTCCTCCAAAATGACTTAATATGCTTAGCTAGCTTCAAAATGACCTATTTAACCTAGGATAGCTCTAAAATGACCTATACTTAGCATCTTTTCCTCCAAAATTACTTAATCTTCTTAACTAGCTCTAAAATGACATAATATGCGTAAGAAATGACATAATTTAGCTCCTAATTGACTTCACATGCTTAGCTAGCTTCAAAATGACATAATAACCTTACTTAGCTCTAAAATGACCTATTTAACCTAGGATAGCTCTAAAATGACCTATACTTAGCATTGTTTCCTCCAAAATGACTCAATATGCTTAGCTAGCTAAAAAATTACATAATAAGCTTAATTAGCTCCAAAATGACCTATTTAACCTAGGATAGCTCTAAAATGACCTATACTTAGCATTTGTTTCCTCCGAAATGACTTAATATGCTTAGCTAGCTTCAAAATGACCTATTTAACCTAGGATAGCTCTAAAATGACCTATACTTAGCATCTTTTCCTTCAAAATGACTTAATATGCTTAGCTAGATCTAAAATGATATAATATGCTTAAGAAATGACATATTTTAGGTCCTAAATGACTTCATATGCTTAGTTAGCTCCAAAATGACATAATAACCTTACTTAGCTCCAAAATGACCTATTTAACCTAGGCTAGCTCTACAATGACCTATAGTTAGCATTTTTTCCACCAAAATGACTCAATATGCTTAGCTAGCTCAAAAATTACATAATAACCTTACTTAGCTCCAAAATGACCTATTTAACCTAGGCTAGCTCTAAAATGACCAATAGTTAGCATTTTTCCACCAAAATGACTCAATATGCTTAGCTAGCTCAAAAATTACATAATAAGCTTAATTAGCTCCAAAATGACCTATTTAACCTATCATAGCTCTAAAATGACCTATACTTAGCATTTGTTCCTCCAAAATGACTTAATATGCTTAGCTAGCTTCAAAATGACCTATTTAACCTAGGATAGCTCTAAAATGACCTATACTTAGCATCTTTTCCTCCAAAATTACTTAATCTTCTTAACTAGCTCTAAAATGACATAATATGCCTAAGAAATGACATAGTTTAGCTCCTAAATGACTTCACATGCTTAGCTAGCTTCAAAATGACATAATAACCTTACTTAGCTCTAAAATGACCTATTTAACCTAGGATAGCTCTAAAATGACCTATACTTAGCATTGTTTCCTCCAAAATGACTCAATATGCTTAGCTAGCTCAAAAATTACATAATAAGCTTAATTAGCTCCAAAATGACCTATTTAACCTAGGATAGCTCTAAAATGACATATACTTAGCATTTGTTTCCTCCGAAATGACTTAATATGCTTAGCTAGCTTCAAAATGACCTATTTAACCTAGGATAGCTCTAAAATGACCTATACTTAGCATCTTTTCCTCCAAAATTACTTAATATGCTTAACTAGCTCTAAAATGACATAATATGCTTAAGAAATGACATAGTTTGGCTCCTAAATGACTTCACATGCTTAGCTAGCTCTAAAATGACATAATAACCTTACTTAGCTCTAAAATGACCTATTTAACCTAGGATAGCTCTAAAATGACCTATAGTTAGCATTTTTTCCTCCAAAATGACTCAATATGCTTAGCTAGCTCAAAAATTATATTATAAGCTTAATTAGCTCCAAAATGACCTATTTAACCTTGGATAGCTCTAAAATGACCTATACTTAGCATCTTTTCCTCCAAAATGACTTAATATGCTTAACTAGCTCTAAAATGACATAATATGCTTAAGAAATTACATAGTTTAGCTCCTAAATGACTTCACATGCTTAGCTAGCTCCAAAATGACATAATAACCTTACTTAGCTCTAAAATGACCTATTTAACCAAGGATAGCTCTAAAATGACCTATACTTAGCATTTTTTCCTCCAAAATGACTTAATATGCTTAGCTAGCTTCAAAATGACCTATTTAAGCTAGGATAGCTCTAAAATGACCTATACTTAGCATTTTTTCCTCCAAAATGACTCAATATGCTTAGCTAGCTCAAAAATTACATAATAAGCTTAATTAGCTCCAAAATGACCTATTTAACCTATATGCTTAAGAAATGACATAGTTTAGCTCCTAAATGACTTCACATGCTTAGCTAGCTTCAAAATGACATAATAACCTTACGTAGCTCTAAAATGACCTATTTAACCTAGGATAGCTCTAAAATGACCTATACTTAGCATTATTTCCTCCAAAATGACTTAATATGCTTAGCTAGCTTCAAAATGACCTATTTAACCTAGGATAGCTCTAAAATGACCTATACTTAGCATCTTTTCCTCCAAAATGACTTAATATACTTAACTAGCTCTAAAATGACATAATATGCTTAAGAAATGACATAGTTTAGCTCCTAAATAACTTCACATGCTTAGCTAGCTCCAAAATGACATAATAACCTTACTTAGCTCTAAAATGACCTATTTAACCAAGGATAGCTCTAAAATGACCTATACTTAGCATTTTTCCTCCAAAATGACTCCATATGCTTAGCTAGCTCAAAAATTACATTATAAGCTTAATTAGCTCCAAAATGACCTATTTAACCTAGGATAGCTCTAAAATGACCTATACTTTGCATTTTTTCCTCCAAAATGACTTAATATGCTTAGCTAGCTTTAAAATGACCTATTTAACCTAGGATAGCTCTAAAATGACCTATACTTAGCATCTTTTCCTCCAAAATGACTTAATATGCTTAACTAGCTCTAAAATGACACAGTATGCTTAAGAAATGACATATTTTAGGTCCTAAATGACTTCATATGCGTAGCTAGCTCCAAAATGACATAATAACCTTACTTAGCTCTAAAATGACCTATTTAACCTAGGATAGCTCTAAAATGACCTATACTTAGCATTTTTCCTCCAAAATGACTCAATATGCTTAGCTAGCTCAAAAATTACATAATAAGCTTAATTAGCTCCAAAATGACCTATATAACCTAGGATAGCTCCAAAATGACCTATACTTAGAAATTTTTTTCCTCCAAAATGACTTAATATGCTTAGCTAGCTTAAAAATGACCTATTTAACCTAGGATAGCTCTAAAATGACCTATACTTAGCATCTTTTCCTCCAAAATGACTTAATATGCTTACCTAACTCTAAAATGACATAACATGCTTAAGAAATGACATATTTTAGGTCCTAAATGACTTCATATGCTTAGCTAGCTCCAAAATTGTTGGAAATATGCCCTAGAGGCAATAATAAAAGTGTTATTATTATATTTCCTTGTTCATGATAATTGTCTTTTATTCATGCTATAACTGTATTATCCGGAAATCGTAATACACGTGTGAATACATAGACCACAATATGTCCCTAGTGAGCCTCTAGTTGACTAGCTCGTTGTGATCAATAGATAGTCATGGTTTCCTGGCTATGGACATTGGATGTCGTTGATAACGGGATCACATCATTAGGAGAATGATGTGATGGACAAGACCCAATCCTAAGCCTAGCACAAAGATCGTGTAGTTCATTTGCTAGAGCTTTGCCAATGTCAAGTATCTCTTCCTTTGACCATGAGAGCGTGTAACTCCTAGATACCGTAGGAGTGCTTTGGGTGTATCAAACGTCACAACGTAACTGGGTGACTATAAAGGTGCACTACAGGTATCTCCGAAAGTATCTATTGTTTTATGCGGATCGAGACTGGGATTTGTCACTCCGTGTAAACGGAGAGGTATCTCTGGGCCCACTCGGTAGGACATCATCATATGCGCAATGTGACCAAGGAGTTGATCACGGGATGATGTGTTACGGAACGAGTAAAGTGACTTGCCGGTAACGAGATTGAACAAGGTATTGGATACCGACGATCGAATCTCGGGCAAGTAACATACCGATAGACAAAGGGAATTGAATACGGGATTGATTAAGTCCTTGACATCGTGGTTCATCCGATGAGATCATCGTGGAACATGTGGGAGCCATCATGGGTATCCAGATCCCGCTGTTGGTTATTGACCGGAGAACGTCTCGGTCATGTCTGCATGTCTCCTGAACCCGTATGATCTACACACTTAAGGTTCGATGACACTAGGGTTATAAAGGAAGCTTGTATGTGGTTACCGAATGTTGTTCGGAGTCCCGGATGAGATCCCGGACGTCACGAGGAGTTCCGGAATGGTCCGGAGGTAAAGATTTATATATGGGAAGTCCTATTTTGGCCACCGGAAAATGTTCGGGATTTTTCGGTATTGTACTGGGAAGGTTCTAGAAGGTTTCGGAGTGGGGCCCACCTGCATGGGGGGACCCACATGAACGTGGGTAGTGGGGGCAAGGCCCCACACCCCTGGTCAAGGCGCACCAAGATCCCTCCTTAGAAGAAATAAGATCATATCCCGAAGGGATAAGATCAAGATCCCTAAAAAAGGGGGATAGCAATCGGTGGGGAAGGAAATGATGGGATTTCTTTCCTCCCACCTTGGCCAACGCCCCAATGGACTTGGAGGGCAAGAAACCAGCCCCTCCACCCCTATATATAGTGGGGAGGCGCATGGGATCTACAGACGAAGTTCTGGCGCAGCCCTCCCCCTCTCCCAAGTCGTCCTCCTCTCCCGTGGTGCTTGGCAAAGCCCTGCTGGATTGCCACGCTCCTCCATCACGACCACGCCGTTGTGCTGCTGTTGGATGGATTCTTCCTCAACCTCTCCCTCTCTCCTTGCTGGATCAAGGCGTGGGAGACGTCACCGGGCTGTACGTGTGTTGAACGCGGAGGTGCCGTGCGTTCGGCACTTGATCATCGATGATTTGAATCACGACGAGTACGACTCCTTCAACCCCGTTCTCTTGAACGCTTCCACTTAGCAATCTACAAGGGTATGTAGATGCACTCTCCTTCCCCTTGTTGCTGGTTTCTCCATAGATAGATCTTGGTGACACGTAGGAAAATTTTGAATTTCTGCTACGTTCCCCAACATTGGCATCATGAGCTAGGTCTATTGCGTAGATTCTTTGCACGAGTAGAACAAAAAATAGTTGTGGGCGTTGATTTTGTTCAATATTCTTACCGTTACTAGTCCAATGTTGTTTCGACGGTATTGTGGGATGAAGCGGCCCGGACCGACCTTACACGTACTCTTACGTGAGACAGGTTCCACCGATTGCCATGCACTTGGTGCATAAGGTGGCTAGCGGGTGCCAGTCTCTCCCACTTTAGTCGGAACGGATTCGATGAAAAGGGTCCTTATGAAGGGTAAATAGCAATTGGCATATCACGTTGTGGTCTTGCGTAGGTAAGAAACGTTCTTGCTAGAAACCCATAGCAGCCACGTAAAACATGCAACAACAATTAGAGGATGTCTAACTTGTTTTTGCAGGGTATGCTATGTGATGTGATATGGCCAAGTAGAATGTGATGAATGATATGTGATGTATGAGATTGATCATGTTCTTGTAATAGGATTCACGACTTGCATGTCGATGAGTATGACAACCGGCAGGAGCCATAGGAGTTGTCTTAATTTATTGTATGACCTGTGTGTCATTGAACAACGCCATGTAACTTACTTTACTTTATTGCTAAACACGTTAGCCATAGAAGTAGAAGTAGTCATTGGCGTGACAACTTCATGAGATCATGGTGTCAAGCCGGTGACAAGATGATCATGGAGCCCCGAAGATGAAGATCAATGGAGCTATATGATATTGGCCATATCATGTCACAACTATATAATTGCATGTGATGTTTATTATGATTATGCATCTTGTTTACTTAGGACGACGGTAGTAAATAAGATGATCCCTTACAAAATTTCAAGAAGTGTTCTCCCCTAACTGTGCACCGTTGCTACAGTTCGTCGCTTCTAAGCACCACGTGATGATCGGGTGTGATGGATTCTTATGTTCACATACAATGGGTGTAAGACAGTTTTACACAGCGAAAACACTTAGGGTTAACTTGACGAGCCTAGCATGTACAGACATGGCCTCGGAACACGGAGACCGAAAGGTCGAGCATGAGTCGTATAGTAGATACGATCAACATGAAGATGTTCTCCGATGATGACTAGTCCGTCTCACGTGATGATCGGACACGGCCTAGTTGACTCGGATCATGTAATCACTTAGATGACCAGAGGGATGTCTATCTGAGTGGGAGTTCATAAGATGAACTTAATTATCCTGAACATAGTCAAAAGACCTTTTGCAAATTATGTCATAGCTCGCGCTTTAGTTCCACTATTTAGATATGTTCCTAGAGAAAATATAGTTGAAAGTTGACAGTAGCGATTATGCAGACAGTAGAAAGCTTATGTCCTTAATGCACTGCTCAGTGTGCTAAACCCCAAACGTCGTTTGTGGATGTTTCGAACATCGAACATACATGTTTTGATAACTACGTGATAGTTCAGTTAAATGGTTTAAGTAGAGGCACCAAAGACGTTTTCGAAACATTGCGGGACATATGAGATGTTTCGAGGGCTGAAATTGGGATTTCAGGCTCGTGCTCACGTCAAGAGGTATAAGACCTCCGACGATTCTCTTAGCCTGCAAGCTAAGGGAGAAAATCTCAATCGTTGAGCTAGTGCTCAGATTGTCTAAGTGCAACAATCACTTGAATTGAGTGGGAGTTGATCTTCCAAATGAGATAGTGATGTTTCTCCAAAGTCATTGCCACCAAGCTGCTAGAGCTTCGTGATGAACTATAACATATCAGGGATAGACATGATGATCCTTGAGGTATTCACGATGTTTGACACCGAGAAAGTAGAAATCAAGAAGGAGCATCAATTGTTGATGGTTGGTGAAACCACTAGTTTCAAGAAGGGCAAGGGCAAGAAGGGATACTTCATGAAATGGCAAATCAGCTGCTGCATCAGTGAAGAAACCCGAGGTTGAACCCAAACCCGAGACTAAGTGCTTCTGTGATAAGGGGAATAGCCGCTAGAGCAGAATTACCCTAGATACTTGGTAGATGAGAAGGCTGGCAAGGTTGATAGAAGTATATTGGATATACATTATGTTAATGTGTACTTTACTAGTACTCCTAGTAGCACCAGGGTATTGGATACCGGTTCAGTTGCTAAGTGTTAGTAACTCGAAATAAAAGCTACGGTATAAACGGAGACTAGCTAAAGGTGAGCTGACGATATGTGTTGGAAGTGTTTCCAATATTGATATGATCAAGCATCGCACGCTCCCTCTACCATCGAGATTGGTGTTAAAAACTGAATAATTGTTATTTGGTGTTTGCGTTGAGCATAGACATGATTGGATTATGACTATCGCAATACGGTTATTCATTTAAAGAGAATAATGGTTACTCTATTTATTTGAATAATACCTTCAATGGTCTTGCACCTAAAATGAATGGTTCATTGAATCTCGATCGTAGTGATACACATTTTCATGCCAGAAGATATAAGATAGTAATGATAGTACCACTTCCTTGTGGCACTGCCATGTAAGTCATAATGGTATAAAACGCATGAAGAAGCTCCATGTTGATGGATCTTTGGACTCACTCGTTTTGAAAAGTTTGAGACATGCGAACCATGTCTATTGGTGTATATGCATGAAGAAACTCCATGTAAATGGACCGTTTGGACTCACTTGATTTTGAATCACTTGAGATATGCAAATCATACCACATGGGCAAGATGACTGAAAAGCCTCGTTTTCAGTAAGATGGAACAAGATAGCAACTTATTGGAAGTAACACATTTTGATGTATCCAATCCAATGAGTCCTGAGGCATGCAGTGAATATCGTTATGTTCTTACTTCACAGATGATTCGAGTAGATGTTGAGTATATTTACTTGATGAAACACAGGTCTGAATTATTGAATGGTTCAAGTAATTTCAGAGTGAAGTAGAAGATCATTGTGACAAGAGGATAAAATGTCTATGATATGATCATAGAGATAAATATCTGAGTTACGAGTTTTGGCACACAATTAAGACATTCTGGAAATCGTTTTGCAATTAACTTCCGCCTGGAACACCATAGTGTAATGGTATGTCCGAACATCATAGTTGCACCCTATTGGATATGGTGCGTACCATGATGTCTCTTATCGAATTACCACTATTGTCCATGGGTTAGGCATTAGAGACAACCACATTCACTTTAAATAGGGCACCACGTATTTCTGTTGAGATGACACCATATGAACTATGGTTTAGAGAAACCTAAGCTGTCATTTCTTAAAGGTTTGGGGCTGCGACGCTTATATGAAAAAGTTTCAGGTTGATAAGCTCGAACCCAAAGCGGATAAAATGTATCTTCATAGGAAACCCAAAACAGTTGGGTATACCTCCTAATTCAGATCCGAAAGCAATATGGATTGTTTCTTGAATCGGGTCCTTTCTCGAGGAAAGGTTTCTCTCGAAAGAGTTGAGTGGGAGGATGGTGGAAACTTGATGAGGTTATTGAACCGTCACTTCAACAAGTGTGTAGCAGGGCACAGGAAATTGTTCCTGTGGCACCTACACCAATTGAAGTGGAAGCTTATGATAGGGATCATGAAGCTCCGGATCAAGTCACTACCGAACCTCGTAGGACGACAAGGACACGTACTACTTCGGAGTGGTACGGTGATCCTGTCTTGAAGGTCATGTTGCTAGACAACAATGAACCTACGAGCTATGGAGAAGCGATGGTGGGCCCAAATTCTGACAAATGGTTAGAAGCCATGAAATCCGAGATAGGATTCATGTATCAGAACAAAGCATGGACTTTGGTGGACTTGCCCGATGATCGGCAAGCCATTGAGATAAATGGATCTTTTAAGAAGAAGACGGACGTGGATGGTAATGTCACCATCTATGAAGCTCGACTTGTGGCGAAGAGTTTTTTCACAAGTTCAAGGAGTTGACTACGATGAGATTTTCTCATCCGTAGCGATGCTTAAGTCCGTCGGATTCATGTTAGCATTAGCCGCATTTATGAAATCTGGCAGACGGATGTCAAAACGAGTTTCCTTACCAGTTTTCGTAAGGAAAGGTTGTATGTGATACAATCAGAAAGGTTTTGTCGATTCTAAGGATGCTAAAAGGTATGCTAGCTCCAGCGATCCTTCTAAGGACTGGAGTAAGCATCTCGGAGTTGGAATGTACACTTTGATGAGATGATCAAAAGATTTTGGGTTTGTACAAAGTTTATGAGAAACTTGTATTTCCAAAGAAGTGAGTGGGAGCACTATAGAATTTCTGATGAGTATATGTTGTTGACATATTGTTGATCAGAAATGACGTAGAATTTTTGGAAAGCATATAGGGTTATTTTGAAAGTGTTTTTCAATGGAAAGCCTGGATTAAGCTACTTGAACATTGAGCATCAAGATCTATAAGGATAGATCAAAATGCTTAATAATACTTTCAAATGAGCACATACCTTGACATGATCTTGAAGGTATTCAAGATGGATCAGTCAAAGAAGAAGTTCTTGCCTGAGTTGTAAGGTACAAAGTTAAGACTTAAAGCTCGACCATGGCAGAATAGAGAGAAAGGACGAAGGTCGTCTCCTATGCTTAAGACATAGGCTCTACAGTATGCTATGCTGTGTACCGCACCTGAAGTGTGCCTTGCCATGAGTTAGTCAAGGGGTACAAGAGTGATCCAAGAATGGATCACAGACAGCGGTCAAAGTTATCCTTGGTAACTAGTGGACTAAGGAATTTTCTCGATTATGGAGGTTGTAAAAGAGTTCGTCGTAAAGGTTACGTCGATGCAAGCTTAACACCTATCCGGATAGCTCTAAGAAGAGATACCGGATACGTATTATGGGGCAACAATTTAGAATAGCTCCAAGTAGAACAATTATTTGGAATAGCTCCAAATAGAGCGTGGTAGCTACATCTAGGAGATGACATAGAGATTTGTAAAGCACACACGGATCTGAAAGGTTCGGACCCGTTGACTAAAACCTCTCTCACAAGCAACATGATCAAACCTAAAACTGTTGGGTATTAGTCACATGGCGATGTGACCTGTAAGTGTTAATCACATGGCGATGTGAACTAGATTATTGACTCTAGTGCAAGTGGGAGACTGTTGGAAATATGCCCTAGAGGCAATAATAAAAGTGTTATTATTATATTTCCTTGTTCATGATAATTGTCTTTTATTCATGCTATAACTGTATTATCCGGAAATCGTAATACACGTGTGAATACATAGACCACAATATGTCCCTAGTGAGCCTCTAGTTGACTAGCTCGTTGTGATCAATAGATAGTCATGGTTTCCTGGCTATGGACATTGGATGTCGTTGATAACGGGATCACATCATTAGGAGAATGATGTGATGGACAAGACCCAATCCTAAGCCTAGCACAGAGATCGTGTAGTTCGTTTGCTAGAGCTTTGCCAATGTCAAGTATCTCTTCCTTTGACCATGAGAGCGTGTAACTCCTGGATACCGTAGGAGTGCTTTGGGTGTATCAAACGTCACAACGTAACTGGGTGACTATAAAGGTGCACTACAGGTATCTCCGAAAGTATCTATTGTTTTATGCGGATCGAGACTGGGATTTGTCACTCCGTGTAAACGGAGAGGTATCTCTGGGCCCACTCGGTAGGACATCATCATATGCGCAATGTGACCAAGGAGTTGATCACGGGATGATGTGTTACGGAACGAGTAAAGTGACTTGCCGGTAACGAGATTGAACAAGGTATTGGATACCGACGATCGAATCTCGGGCAAGTAACATACCGATAGACAAAGGGAATTGAATACGGGATTGATTAAGTCCTTGACATCGTGGTTCATCCGATGAGATCATCGTGGAACATGTCGGAGCCATCATGGGTATCCAGATCCCGCTGTTGGTTATTGACCGGAGAACGTCTCGGTCATGTCTGCATGTCTCCCGAACCCGTAGGGTCTACACACATAAGGTTCGATGACGCTAGGGTTATAAAGGAAGTTTGTATGTGGTTACCGAATGTTGTTTGGAGTCCCGGATGAGATCCCGGACGTCACGAGGAGTTCCGGAATGGTCCGGAGGTAAAGATTTATATATGGGAAGTCCTATTTTGGCCACCGGAAAATGTTCGGGATTTTTCGGTATTGTACCAGGAAGGTTCTAGAAGGTTCCGGAGTGGGGCCCACCTGCATGGGGGGACCCACATGAACGTGGGTAGTGGGGGCAAGGCCCCACACCCCTGGTCAAGGCGCACCAAGATCCCTCCTTAGAAGGAATAAGATCATATCCCGAAGGGATAAGATCAAGATCCCTAAAAAAGGGGGATAGCAATCGGTGGGGAAGGAAATGATGGGATTTCTTTCCTCCCACCTTGGCCAACGCCCCAATGGACTTGGAGGGCAAGAAACCAGCCCCTCCACCCCTATATATAGTGGGGAGGCGCATGGGATCTACAGACGAAGTTCTGGCGCAGCCCTCCCCCTCTCCCAAGTCGTCCTCCTCTCCCGTGGTGCTTGGCGAAGCCCTGCTGGATTGCCACGCTCCTCCATCACGACCATGCCGTTGTGCTGCTGTTGGATGGATTCTTCCTCAACCTCTCCCTCTCTCCTTGCTGGATCAAGGCGTGGGAGACGTCACCGGGCTGTACGTGTGTTGAACGCGGAGGTGCCGTGCGTTCGGCACTTGATCATCGATGATTTGAATCACGACGAGTACGACTCCTTCAACCCCGTTCTCTTGAACGCTTCCGCTTAGCGATCTACAAGGGTATGTAGATGCACTCTCCTTCCCCTCGTTGCTGGTTTCTCCATAGATAGATCTTGGTGACACGTAGGAAAATTTTGAATTTCTGCTACGTTCCCCAACAAAAATGACATAATAACCTTACTTAGCTCCAAAATGACCTATTTAACCTAGGCTAGCTCTAAACTGACCTATACTTAGCATTTTTTCCTGTAAAATGACTCAATATGCTTAGCTAGCTCAAAAATGACGTAATATGCTTACTTAGCTCCAAAATGACCTATTTAACCTAGGATAGCTCTAAAATGACCTAGACTTAGCATTTTTTTGCTCCAAAATGACTCAATATGCTTAGCTAGCTCAAAAATTACATAATAAGCTTAATTAGCTCGAAAATGACCTATTTAACCTAGGATAGCTCTAAAATGACCTATACTTAGCATTTTTTCCTCCAAAATTACTTAATATGCTTAGCTAGCTTCAAAATGACCTATTTAACCTAGGATAGCTCTAAAATGACCTATACTTAGCATCTTTTCCTCCAAAATTACTTAATATGCTTAACTAGCTCTAAAATGACATAATATGCTTAAGAAATGACATAGTTTAGCTCCTAAATGACTTCACATGCTTAGCTAGCTCCAAAATGACATAATAACCTTACTTAGCTCTAAAATGACCTATTAAACCTAGGCTAGCTCTAAAATGACCTATAGTTAGCATTTTTTCCGCCAAAATGACTCAATATGCTTAGCTAGCTCCAAAATTACATAATAAGCTTAATTAGCTCCAAAATGACCTATTTAACCTAGGATAGCTCTAAAATGACCTATACTTTGCATTTGTTTCCTCCAAAATGACTTAATATGCTTAGCTAGCTTCAAAATGACCTATTTAAACTAGGATAGCTCTAAAATGACCTATACTTAGCATCTTTTCCTCCAAAATGACTTAATATGCTTAACTAGCTCTAAAATGACATAATATGCTTAAGAAATGACATATTTTAGCTCCTAAATGACTTCATATGCTTAGCTAGCTCCAAAATGACATAATAACCTTACTTAGCTCCAAAATGACCTATTTAACCTAGGATAGCTCTAAAATGACCTAGACTTAGCATTTTTTTGCTCCAAAATGACTCAATATGCTTAGCTAGCTCAAAAATTACATAATAAGCTTAATTAGCTCGAAAATGACCTATTTAACCTAGGATAGCTCTAAAATGACCTATACTTAGCATTTTTTCCTCCAAAATTACTTAATATGCTTAGCTAGCTTCAAAATGACCTATTTAACCTAGGATAGCTCTAAAATGACCTATACTTAGCATCTTTTCCTCCAAAATTACTTAATATGCTTAACTAGCTCTAAAATGACATAATATGCTTAAGAAATGACATAGTTTAGCTCCTAAATAACTTCACATGCTTAGCTAGCTCCAAAATGACATAATAACCTTACTTAGCTCTAAAATGACATATTTAACCTAGGATAGCTCTAAAATGACCTATACTTAGCATCTTTTCCTCCAAAATGACTTAATATGCTTAGCTAGCTCTCAAATGATATAATATGCTTAAGAAATGACATATTTTAGGTCCTAAATGACTTCATATGCTTAGTTAGCTCAAAAATGACATAATAACTTTACTTAGCTCCAAAATGACCTATTAAACCTAGGCTAGCTCTAAAATGACCTATAGTTAGCATTTTTTTCCACCAAAATGACTCAATATGCTTAGCTAGCTCAAAAATTACATAATAAGCTTAATTAGCTCCAAAATGACCTATTTAACCTAGGATAGCTCTAAAATGACCTATACTTAGCATTTTTTCCTCCAAAATGACTTAATATGCTTAGCTTGCTTCAAAATGACCTATTTAACCTAGGATAGCTCTAAAATGACTTATACATAGCATCTTTTCCTCCAAAATTACTTAATCTGCTTAACTAGCTCTAAAATGACATAATATGCTGAAGAAATGACATAGTTTAGCTCCTAAATGACTTCACATGCTTAGCTAGCTCCAAAATGACATAATAACCTTACTTAGCTCTAAAATGACCTATTTAACCTAGGATAGCTCTAAAATGACCTATACTTAGCATTTTTTCCTCCAAAATGACTCAATATGCTTAGCTAGCTCAAAAATTACATAATAATCTTAATTAGCTCGAAAATGACCTATTTAACCTAGGATAGCTCTAAAATGACCTATACTTTGCATTTTTTTCCCTCCAAAATGACTTAATATGCTTAGCTAGCTTCAAAATGACCTATTTAACCTAGGATAGCTCTAAAATGACCTATACTTAGCATCTTTTCCTCCAAAATGACTTAATATGCTTAACTAGCTCTAAAATGACATAATATGCTTAAGAAATGACATAGTTTAGCTCCTAAATGACTTCATATGCTTAGCTAGCTCCAAAATGACATAATAACCTTACTTAGCTCCAAAATGACCTATTTAACCTAGGATAGCTCTAAAATGACCTATACTTAGCATGTTTTTGCTCCAAAATGACTCAATATGCTTAGCTAGCTCAAAAATTACATAATAAGCTTAATTAGCTCGAAAATGACCTATTTAACCTAGGACAGCTCTAAAATGACCTATACTTAGCATTTTTTCCTCCAAAATTACTTAATATGCTTAGCTAGCTTCAAAATGACCTATTTAACCTAGGATAGCTCTAAAATGACCTATACTTAGCATCTTTTCCTCCAAAATTACTTAATATGCTTAACTAGCTCTAAAATGACATAATATGCTTAAGAAATGACATAGTTTAGCTCCTAAATGACTTCACATGCTTAGCTAGCTCCAAAATGACATAATAACCTTACTCAGCTCTAAAATGACATATTTAACCTAGGATAGCTCTAGAATGACCTATACTTAGCATCTTTTCCTCCAAAATGACTTAATATGCCTAGCTAGCTCTCAAATGATATAATATGCTTAAGAAATGCCATATTTTAGGTCCTAAATGACTTCATATGCTTAGATAGCTCCAAAATGACATAATAACTTTACTTAGCTCCAAAATGACCTATTAAACCTAGGATAGCTCTAAAATGACCTATACTTAGCATTTTTTTTGCTCCAAAATGACTCAATATGCTTAGCTAGCTCAAAAATTACATAATAAGCTTAATTATCTCGAAAATGACCTATTTAACCTAGGACACCTCTAAAATGACCTATACTTAGCATTTTTTCCTCCAAAATTACTTAATATGCTTAGCTAGCTTCAAAATGACCTATTTAACCTAGGATAGCTCTAAAATGACCTATACTTAGCATCTTTTCCTCCAAAATTACTTAATCTGCTTAACTAGCTCTAAAATGACATAATATGCTTAAGAAATGACATAGTTTAGCTCCTAAATGACTTCACATGCTTAGCTAGCTCCAAAATGACATAATAACCTTACTTAGCTCTAAAATGACCTATTTAACCTAGGATAGCTCTAAAATGACCTATACTTAGCATTTTTTCCTCCAAAATGACTCAATATGCTTAGCTAGCTCAAAAATTACATTATAATCTTAATTAGCTCCAAAATGACCTATTTAACCTAGGATAGCTCTAAAATGACCTATACTTTGCATTTTTTTCCTCCAAAATGACTTAATATGCTTAGCTAGCTTCAAAATGACCTATTTAACCTAGGATAGCTCTAAAATGACCTATACTTAGCATCTTTTCTTCCAAAATGACTTAATATGCTTAACTAGCTCTAAAATGACATAATATGCTTAAGAAATGACATATTTTAGCTCCTAAATGACTTCATATGCTTAGCTAGCTCCAAAATGACATAATAACCTTCCTTAGCTCCAAAATGACCTATTTAACCAAGGATAGCTCTAAAATGACCTATACTTAGCATTTTTTTGCTCCAAAATGACTCAATATGCTTAGCTAGCTCAAAAATTACATAATAAGCTTAATTAGCTCGAAAATGACCTATTTAACCTAGGACAGCTCTAAAATGACCTATACTTAGCATTTTTTTCCTCCAAAATTACTTAATATGCTTAGCTAGCTTCAAAATGACCTATTTAACCTAGGATAGCTCTAAAATGACCTATACTTAGCATCTTTTCCTCCAAAATTACTTAATATGCTTAACTAGCTCTAAAATGACATAATATGCTTAAGAAATGACATAGTTTAGCTCCTAAATGACTTCACATGCTTAGCTAGCTCCAAAATGACATAATAACCTTACTCAGCTCTAAAATGACATATTTAACCTAGGATAGCTCTAAAATGACCTATACTTAGCATCTTTTCCTCCAAAATGACTTAATATGCCTAGCTAGCTCTCAAATGATATAATATGCTTAAGAAATGCCATATTTTAGGTCCTAAATGACTTCATATGCTTAGATAGCTCCAAAATGACATAATAACTTTACTTAGCTCCAAAATGACCTATTAAACCTAGGATAGCTCTAAAATGACCTATACTTAGCATTTTTTTGCTCCAAAATGACTCAATATGCTTAGCTAGCTCAAAAATTACATAATAAGCTTAATTAGCTCGAAAATGACCTATTTAACCTAGGACAGCTCTAAAATGACCTATACTTAGCATTTTTTCCTCCAAAATTACTTAATATGCTTAGCTAGCTTCAAAATGACCTATTTAACCTAGGATAGCTCTAAAATGACCTATACTTAGCATCTTTTCCTCCAAAATTACTTAATCTGCTTAACTAGCTCTAAAATGACATAATATGCTTAAGAAATGACATAGTTTAGCTCCTAAATGACTTCACATGCTTAGCTAGCTCCAAAATGACATAATAACCTTACTTAGCTCTAAAATGACCTATTTAACCTAGGATAGCTCTAAAATGACCTATACTTAGCATTTTTTCCTCCAAAATGACTCAATATGCTTAGCTAGCTCAAAAATTACATAATAATCTTAATTAGCTCCAAAATGACCTATTTAACCTAGGATAGCTCTAAAATGACCTATACTTTGCATTTTTTTCCTCCAAAATGACTTAATATGCTTAGCTAGCTTCAAAATGACCTATTTAACCTAGGATAGCTCTAAAATGACCTATACTTAGCATCTTTTCCT
>NC_057801.1:122965899-122966943 GCF_018294505.1 Triticum aestivum | reverse complement strand
CAAAATGACTTAATATGCTTAACTAGCTCTAAAATGACATAATATGCTTAAGAAATGACATATTTTAGCTCCTAAATGACTTCATATGCTTAGCTAGCTCCAAAATGACATAATAACCTTACTTAGCTCCAAAATGACCTATTTAACCTAGGATAGCTCTAAAATGACCTATACTTAGCATTTTTTTGCTCCAAAATGACTCAATATGCTTAGCTAGCTCAAAAATTACATAATAAGCTTAATTTGCTCGAAAATGACCTATTTAACCTAGGACAGCTCTAAAATGACCTATACTTAGCATTTTTTCCTCCAAAATTACTTAATATGCTTAGCTAGCTTCAAAATGACCTATTTAACCTAGGATAGCTCTAAAATGACCTATACTTAGCATCTTTTCCTCCAAAATTACTTAATATGCTTAACTAGCTCTAAAATGACATAATATGCTTAAGAAATTACATAGTTTAGCTCCTAAATGACTTCACATGCTTAGCTAGCTCCAAAATGACATAATAACCTTACTTAGCTCTAAAATGACATATTTAACCTAGGATAGCTCTAAAATGACCTATACTTAGCATCTTTTCCTCCAAAATGACTTAATGTGCTTAGCTAGCTCTCAAATGATATAATATGCTTAAGAAATGACATATTTTAGGTCCTAAATGACTTCATATGCTTAGTTAGCTCCAAAATGACATAATAACTTTCCTTAGCTCCAAAATGACCTATTAAACCTAGGCTAGCTCTAAAATGACCTATAGTTAGCATTTTTTCCACCAAAATGACTCAATATGCTTAGCTAGCTCAAAAATTACATAATAAGCTTAATTAGCTCCAAAATGACCTATTTAATCTAGGATAGCTCTAAAATGACCTATACTTAGCATTTTTTCCTCCAAAATGACTTAATATGCTTAGCTTGCTTCAAAATGACCTATTTAACCTAAGATAGCTCTAAAATGACCTATACTTAGCATCTTTTCCTCCAAAATTACTTAATCTGCTTAACTAGCTCTAAAATGACATAATATGCTTAAGAAA
>NC_057801.1:122959541-122965569 GCF_018294505.1 Triticum aestivum | reverse complement strand
ATAGTTTAGCTCCTAAATGACTTCACATGCTTAGCTAGCTCCAAAATGACATAATAACCTTACTTAGCTCTAAAATGACCTATTTAACCTAGGATAGCTCTAAAATGACCTATACTTAGCATTTTTTCCTCCAAAATGACTCAATATGCTTAGCTAGCTCAAAAATTACATAATAATCTTAATTAGCTCCAGAATGACCTATTTAACCTAGGATAGCTCTAAAATGACCTATACTTTGCATTTTTTTCCTCCAAAATGACTTAATATGCTTAGCTAGCTTCAAAATGACCTATTTAACCTAGGATAGCTCTAAAATGACCTATACTTAGCATCTTTTCCTCCAAAATGACTTAATATGCTTAACTAGCTCTAAAATGACATAATATGCTTAAGAAATGACATAATATGCTTAAGAAATGACATATTTTAGCTCCTAAATGACTTCATATGCTTAGCTAGCTCCAAAATGACATAATAACCTTCCTTAGCTCCAAAATGACCTATTTAACCTAGGATAGCTCTAAAATGACCTATACTTAGCATTTTTTTGCTCCAAAATGACTCAATATGCTTAGCTAGCTCAAAAATTACATAATAAGCTTAATTAGCTCGAAAATGACCTATTTAACCTAGGACAGCTCTAAAATGACCTATACTTAGCATTTTTTCCTCCAAAATTACTTAATATGCTTAGCTAGCTTCAAAATGACCTATTTAACCTAGGATAGCTCTAAAATGACCTATACTTAGCATCTTTTCCTCCAAAATTACTTAATATGCTTAACTAGCTCTAAAATGACATAATATGCTTAAGAAATTACATAGTTTAGCTCCTAAATGACTTCACATGCTTAGCTAGCTCCAAAATGACATAATAACCTTACTTGGCTCTAAAATGACATATTTAACCTAGGATAGCTCTAAAATGACCTATACTTAGCATCTTTTCCTCCAAAATGACTTAATATGCTTAGCTAGCTCTAAAATGATATAATATGCTTAAGAGATGACATATTTTAGGTCCTAAATGACTTCATATGCTTAGTTAGCTCCAAAATGACATAATAACCTTACTTAGCTCGAAAATGACCTATTTAACCTAGGCTAGCTCTAAAATGACCTATAGTTAGCATTTTTCCACCAAAATGACTCAATATGCTTAGCTAGCTCAAAAATTACATAATAAGCTTAATTAGCTCCAAAATGACCTATTTAACCTAGGATAGCTCTAAAATGACCTATACTTAGCATTTTTTCCTCCAAAATGACTTAATATGCTTAGCTAGCTTCAAAATGACCTATTTAACCTAGGATAGCTCTAAAATGACCTATACCTAGCATCTTTTCCTCCAAAATTACTTAATCTGCTTAACTAGCTCTAAAATGACATAATATGCTTAAGAAATGACATGCTTTAGCTCCTAAATGACTTCACATGCTTAGCTAGCTCCAAAATGACATAATAACCTTACTTAGCTCTAAAATGACCTATTTAACCTAGGATAGCTCTAAAATGACCTATACTTAGCATTTTTTCCTCCAAAATGACTCAATATGCTTAGCTAGCTCAAAAATTACATAATAAGCTTAATTAGCTCCAAAATGACCTATTTAACCTAGGATAGCTCTAAAATGACCTAGACTTAGCATTTTTTGCTCCAAAATGACTCAATATGCTTAGCTAGCTCAAAAATTACATAATAAGCTTATTTAGCTCGAAAATGACCTATTTAACCTAGGATAGCTCTAAAATGACCTATACTTAGCATTTTTTTTCCAAAATTACTTAATATGCTTAGCTAGCTTCAAAATGACCTATTTAACCTAGGATAGCTCTAAAATGACCTATACTTAGCATCTTTTCCTCCAAAATTACTTAATATGCTTAACTAGCTCTAAAATGACATAATATGCTTAAGAAATGACATAGTTTAGCTCCTAAATGACTTCACATGCTTAGCTAGCTCCAAATGACATAATAACCTTACTTAGCTCTAAAATGACATATTTAACCTAGGATAGCTCTAAAATGACCTATACTTAGCATCTTTTCCTCCAAAATGACTTAATATGCTTAGCTAGCTCTAAAATGATATAATATGCTTAAGAAATGACATATTTCAGGTCCTAAATGACTTCATATGCTTAGTTAGCTCCAAAATGACATAATAACTTTACTTAGCTCCAAAATGACCTATTAAACCTAGGCTAGCTCTAAAATGACCTATAGTTAGCATTTTTTCCACCAAAATGACTCAATATGCTTAGCTAGCTCAAAAATTACATAATAAGCTTAATTAGCTCCAAAATGACCTATTTAACCTAGGATAGCTCTAAAATGACCTATACTTAGCATTTTTTCCTCCAAAATGACTTAATATGCTTAGCTTGCTTCAAAATGACCTATTTAACCTAGGATAGCTCTAAAATGACCTATACTTAGCATCTTTTCCTCCAAAATTACTTAATCTGCTTAACTAGCTCTAAAATGACATAATATGCTTAAGAAATGACATAGTTTAGCTCCTAAATGACTTCACATGCTTAGCTAGCTCCAAAATGACATAATAACCTTACTTAGCTGTAAAATGACCTATTTAACCTAGGATAGCTCTAAAATGACCTATACTTAGCATTTTTTCCTCCAAAATGACTCAATATGCTTAGCTAGCTCAAAAATTACATAATAACCTTAATTAGCTCCAAAATGACCTATTTAACCTAGGATAGCTCTAAAATGACCTATACTTTGCATTTTTTTCCTCCAAAATGACTTAATATGCTTAGCTAGCTTCAAAATGACCTATTTAACCTAGGATAGCTCTAAAATGACCTATACTTAGCATCTTTTCCTCCAAAATGACTTAATATGCTTAACTAGCTCTAAAATGACATAATATGCTTAAGAAATGACATATTTTAGCTCCTAAATGACTTCATATGCTTAGCTAGCTCCAAAATGACATAATAACCTTACTTAGCTCCAAAATGACCTATTTAACCTAGGATAGCTCTAAAATGACCTATACTTAGCATTTTTTTGCTCCAAAATGACTCAATATGCTTAGCTAGCTCAAAAATTACATAATAAGCTTAATTAGCTTGAAAATGACCTATTTAACCTAGGACAGCTCTAAAATGACCTATACTTAGCATTTTTTCCTCCAAAATTACTTAATATGCTTAGCTAGCTTCAAAATGACCTATTTAACCTAGGATAGCTCTAAAATGATCTATACTTAGCATCTTTTCCTCCAAAATTACTTAATATGCTTAACTAGCTCTAAAATGACATAATATGCTTAAGAAATTACATAGTTTAGCTCCTAAATGACTTCACATGCTTAGCTAGCTCCAAAATGACATAATAACCTTACTTAGCTCTAAAATGACATATTTAACCTAGGATAGCTCTAAAATGACCTATACTTAGCATCTTTTCCTCCAAAATGACTTAATATGCTTAGCTAGCTCTAAAATGATATAATATGCTTAAGAGATGACATATTTTAGGTCCTAAATGACTTCATATGCTTAGTTAGCTCCAAAATGACATAATAACCTTACTTAGCTCCAAAATGACCTATTTAACCTAGGCTAGCTCTAAAATGACCTATAGTTAGCATTTTTTCCACCAAAATGACTCAATATGCTTAGCTAGCTCAAAAATTACATAATAAGCTTAATTAGCTCCAAAATGACCTATTTAACCTAGGATAGCTCTAAAATGACCTATACTTAGCATTTTTTCCTCCAAAATGACTTAATATGCTTAGCTAGCTTCAAAATGACCTATTTAACCTAGGATAGCTCTAAAATGACCTATACTTAGCATCTTTTCCTCCAAAATTACTTAATCTGCTTAACTAGCTCTAAAATGACATAATATGCTTAAGAAATGACATGTTTTAGCTCCTAAATGACTTCACATGCTTAGCTAGCTCCAAAATGACATAATAACCTTACTTAGCTCTAAAATGACCTATTTAACCTAGGATAGCTCTAAAATGACCTATACTTAGCATTTTTTTCCTCCAAAATGACTCAATATGCTTAGCTAGCTCAAAAATTACATAATAAGCTTAATTAGCTCCAAAATGACCTATTTAACCTAGGTTAGCTCTAAAATGACCTATACTTAGCATTTTTCTCCAAAATGACTTAATATGCTTAGCTAGCTTAAAAATGACCTATTTAACCTAGATTAGCTCTAAAATGACCTATACTTAGCATCTTTTCCTCCAAAATGACTTAATATGCTTAACTAGCTCTAAAATGACATAATATGCTTAAGAAATGACATATTTTAGCTCCTAAATGACTTCACATGCTTAGCTAGCTCCAAAATGACATAATAACCTTAGGATGACCTTAGGATGTTTTACACCAAAATGACTTAGTATGCTTAGCTAGCTCAAAAATGACATAATAACCATACTTAGCTCCAAAATGACCTATTTTACAGATATAAGTTGCATCATAATAATCTTCACATTTTAGTTGCATCATAATAATATTCTTCTTCTAGTCTTCTTCTTCTAACTTTCTTCTTTCCCATTTTACAGATTTGCTTAAGATCACATAAGCTTGGGTTGATGGAGTGCTTGTATTTGGTTTTTGTTTTGACCTTGCGAAACTTGCTACCTATGGACGAAATTGTGTAATATTGATGAAACTATGTATAGTACGGATGAAACTTGCTACTATTGGTAACATGTGTTGGATATATATGTGTTCATGACTATTGGTAATATGTGTTGAATATGCTATATTGGTCATATAAATATATTTGTGTTTGATTTTCTATGAAAATGAATTGATATAAGAAAAAAAATTAAATTGGGAAATATAGTCACTTTGCCATTTGCTGGCAGATGGCAAAGAGCTTTGGCATCAGCTGGCAGATGGCAAAGAGGCCACGTGTCATCTACATGTAAATTTTGGGCTAGCCTATTTGGGCTCTTTGCCATCTGCTGACAGACGGCAAAGCATGCAGCCTTTGCCATCTGCTGGTAGACGGCAAAGAGCCTGCAGCCTTTGCCATCTACTGGCAGACGACAAAGTATGCCGTTAGCCTTCTAACGCGGCTAACCCCGTTAAGAGGCTTTGCCATCTGCCAGCTGATGGCAAAGGCACAGGCTCTTTGCCATCAGCCAGCAGACGGCAAAGAAGCCTTTGCCGACAGCGTTTCAGACAAACTGTTTGCCATCTGCTGGCAGATGGCAAAGCCTTTGCCATCCGCCGACCATGCCTTTGCCATCTGCCATGGCAGATGGCAAAGTGCCAGATTCTAGTAATGTATAATATCAGAAATGCTACAGAGCTCTGTAACACCCCGGATGTAACTTTCCATATTTGTATCTCCAACTCTTGCCATTTTCGGCGATGTGATATGATATTCCCTCCGTGGTTGGGTTTTTGTCTTTTGTTTTTCATTTTATGCATGTCATGCATCACATATCATGTCATCATGTGCATTTCATTTTGCATACGTGTTCGTCTCATGCATCCGAGCATTTTCCCTGTTGTCCGTTTCGCAATCCAACACTCCCACATGCACCGGCGCACCCTCTTGTCTCCTTTTCGTGTGCGGGTGTTGAACGTTCTTGGAATGGACCGAGCCTTGCCATGTGGCCCTGGTATAGCATCGGTAGACCACGTGTCAAGTTTCGGGTCATTTGGAGCTCGTTTGATACTCCAACGGTTAACCGTCCTCCCGCAAAGGCCTCTTTTGTGTTGCAGCCCAACACCCCTCCAAAACAGCCCAATAACCCATCTAACTCCCCTCCATGCTCTCGGTCGTTCGATCACGATCGTGTGGGCGAAACCGCACCTCATTTGGACACTCCTAGCTCCCTCTACCTATAATTATAGCCTCTCCCCCGAAATTCACGGGCAAAACCCTAGAAATTCCCTCTCCGCGCGCCGGACATCGTCCGCCGGCGCCGGAAACGTCCGCCCCGCGCGCCCGAGCCAATCAGGCCATGCCACGTGGCCACCCGGCCACCGCGCGCGCCGCCGTCCCGCC
>NC_057801.1:122949502-122958877 GCF_018294505.1 Triticum aestivum | reverse complement strand
TCCTCCGCTCCGACCGCACCCCGGCCTCCTCCCTCACCTCTGGCATACAGCAGCTCCGGCGAGCCTCGGATCCGGCCAGATCGGATCTGAACCCGAGGTTGACTTTCCCCGACCCCCGAAATCGTCCAAGTCTTTATCTGTGTTATTTTTGTTGCATCTTCATCGCATCACATCTTCGCATCCGTAGCTTCGTTTTGGGCGTGTAATATGTCAAATTGTTCGCCTCAAAGAGTACATCATTTCTTTCCATTGCATCATTTACATTTGAGCTCATCTTGATGCCCGAAATGCTGTTGGAAGAGGGCTTCATAATGTTAGTTTCAGAATCTTATCAGCACGAGCTTTTTTGTCATTTTTGCCATGATTGATGTGTGCATCCTATGGACTTGGTTCCTAAATGTGTTTTGAACTAGGCTATGTCTTATTTACAGAGGTGCTTACCATGTAATTTTGTGATCAATGTGGTGACTAGCACAAGCATGCAAACTAGGCTTCGTGATAATGCTGATTTTAGTTCCTGTTCTGCTGTAATTTTGATGCCATGTAAACATGTTGCTACAGAGAGATCCATGCATTATTTGAGATACTTCAGTAAGGGTGTTTTGAAAACATTGTTTTGCTCTATCCATCCATGGTCCTGGTTGCAATTATGGAGTAGTATAGCATGTCATTTTCGTGCCCTACTTTTGCTTCAAAATGTTTCCTGGCAGATTGTTTACATGTTATTCAATTTGGCCGAGGTTGTTGTAGTTGGTCCGGATATGCTATGATGTTGTTTCTTGCCATGTATAGCTTCTATGACATGTCTTCTTGATGGATGTATGCTTATTTTATCATGAGGTGCTCTGTAGTGAGTACATCGATCTCACGAAGGTGCCTTCGTAATTATGTCAATGCCATGCTTGTTTGCTGAAATCTGTTAACGAAACTTGCTATGTTTACGTGGGTGCCATCATATTTTCTGATCCTTTTTGGCTTATGGTCATTAAGGGACTTTTGATCTATGCTTTGAGTAGATACATGCCATGCCTTGCTTTGCTATTATAAGTTCCTGTAGCACGTTGATAACCTGCTCTGAACATTGCTTCGTGATGTTGTTTATGCCATGTCCAACCTGATATTTTATGCACTTTCTCCATGCTTGTTTGAACCTATTATGATGTAAATTAGCCGTAGCTCAGTGTTCCTCTTTTGTAAAGCATCTCCTGTAGATGATCTCCATATGCTTTGTTTTCATGTTGGGGTGCTGTAGTATAGTTTCTTGTTGCATGCTAAGTAGCATCGTGCTGTTAATCGCAGCTTTGTGCCATACTTGTCTTGCTTGCCATTTGCAAACCGTGCATCCGAATCCGGTGTTCTTTATATCGATTTCAACCGAAATCATCTCATCTTTCCAGCGGCATACTTAGTTTGCCAAGTTGATGCCTTGTTCATCATCTTTCCTTCTGAAGCACGCATATGCATTGCATACCACATCCCGCATATCATGACATGTTTTGCATCATGTTGCTTGTGCATTGCACCGTGATTTATTGTGGTTCCTTGCTTGTGTTCTTGCTTTGGGTAGAGCCGGGAGACGAGTACGTGCACGAGGAACCTGTTGAGTACGATAACGAGGATCCAGCCTTCGACAACTCTGAGAACCTTGCAGGCAAGATGACCATACCATCGAAATCATTTCTATCTTTGCTTGCTAGTACTCGCTCTATCGCTATGTTAGCTCTTCCTGCCATTGTTTACCATGCCTACCTATTGCCATGACAAACCTCTAACCAACCTGTCCTAGCAACCATTGATTGGCTATGTCACCGCTTTTGCTCAGCCCCTCTTATAGCGTTGTTAGTTGCAGGTGAAGATGAAGTTTGTTCCTGGTCAGAACACGGATATTTTGGGATATCACAATATCTCCTGTTTAAATTAATGCACCTTATATACTTGGTAAAGGGTGGAAGGCCTGGCCTTATGCCCGGTGACTTGTTCCACTCTTGCCGCCCTAGTTTCCGTGATACCGGTGTTATGTTCCTTGATTTTGCGTTCCTTACACGGTTGGGTGATTTATGGGACCCCCTTAACAGTTCGCTTTGAATAAAACTCCTCCAGCAAGGCCCAAACTTGGTTTTACCATTTGCCACCTATACCCCTTTTCCCTTGGGTTTTCGCGAGCCCAAGGGTCATCTTTAATTACCCCCCAGGCCAGTGCTCGTCGTGAGTGTTGGTCCAAACTGTCGGCCGCCGGTGGCCACCAGGGGCAACTCTGGGCTGGCCTACCAGAAGTCTGGTCAATCCGGTGTGCCCTGAGAACGAGATATGTGCAGCTCCTATCGGGATTTGTCGGCACAGTGGGTGGCTTTGCTGGTCTTGTTTTACCATTGTCGAAATGTTTTGCGAACCGGGATTCCGAGACTGATCGGGTCTTCCCGGGAGAAGGTCTATTCCTTCATTGACCGTGAGAGCTTGTAATGGGCTGAGTTGGGACACCCCTGCAGGGTATACAATCTTTCGAAAGTCGTGCCCGCGGTTATGAGGCAGATGGGAATTGTTAATGTCCGGTTGTAGATAACTTGACACTTGACCTCTTTAAAATGCATCAACCTGTGTGTGTAGCCGTGATGGTCTCTTCTCGGCGGAGTCCGGGAAGTGAACACGGTTTGTGTTATGCTTGACGTAAGTAGTTTCAGGATCACTTGATCACTTCTAGTTTCTCGACCGATGCGTTGCTTCTCTTCTCGCTCTCACTTGCGTATGTTAGCCACCATATTTGCTTAGTGATTGCTGCAGCTCCACCATATTACCCCTTACCTACCTATGAGCTTAAATAGTCTTGATCTCGCGGGTGTGAGATTGCTGAGTCCTCGTGACTCACAGATTCTACCAAAACAGATGCAGGTGCCGAGGAACTGGCGCAGATGGTGCAACTGAGCTGAAGTGGGAATTTGATGAGGCCCTTGGTCGTTATTATGTATCGTTTCCAGATGATCAGTAAAGGTGCCCAGTCGGGACGATCGGGGATCTAGCATTTGGGGTTGTCTTCTTTTCATTTGAACTTGACCGTAGCCGGTCTATGAGTGTATTTGGATGATGTATGACCTTAATTTATGTATTGTGTGAAGTGGCGATTGTAAGCCAACTCTCTTTATCCCATTCTTGTTCATTACATGGGATTGTGTGAAGATGACCCTTCTTGCGACAAAACCACCATGCGGTTATGCCTCTAAGTCGTGCTCCGACACGTGGGAGATATAGCCGCATCGTGGGTGTTACAAGATGGTAATCAGAGCCATCCCCGACTTAGGAGCCCCCTGCTTGATTGTTTGCTGGCGATGTTGAGTCTAGAACAAAAATGTTTTGAGTCTTAGGATTATATATATCGGAGAGTAGGATTCTTTTTACTCCTCAGTCCCTTCATCGCTCTGGTGAGGTCTCCTGACGTAGATGTTTTGACTATCCTCTTCTCAAATTTTCACTAAATTTTTTTTAGGATCACGCAGGTATATTGGAATCGTTCCGATGGTTTTGTGACGAGAACATTGTTCTTGGTGCCTCCTGACATTTAGGGGTTGTGGCATTGTCCCGGGGAGTTGAGCTCCGAGGTGTTGTCATCACAATTTTATCGTTGCAGTTCTGGAATACTTAAGATTTGCCAACATCGAAAATCTCTTTTATGCAGTTGTTGGTGAGATAACCCCGATAACCCAGTACTGGGGAGAGCTCGGGAGTATTGCCATAACTCATATAACGGATGCTTTTCGAAGGTTGAGGTACACGATTTCCGAAGGTTTCTTAGTTATGTGTTGACGGATGGATACAACTGGATGTAGGGATTGTTAGTTTGGGTGAGATATTGTGCTTCCCCTGTATCCCCAACACCAGATTGCATAACCAGAAAGTTTCGGGAGTTTATAGGTGGGTTTCAAGTAGCTCTAGCATTTCTTCCGCAGATATTTGGTTTGTGATTGGGTAATCCTTACCACTTATTTGTTCCAGTTGTACCTTGTTTATTTCATTCATCAATATCTATTCAAGTGGCCTCTCACCTTAATGGACGTGTGATGTTTACTTTGGAATTCATTCGTTCATCTTTGTTCGAATGTTTATTGTGAAGACTATATGTTGATATTTCTATCCGTTGATTCAACTTGTCTATCTGTCTATCAAGATGCGAACGGATGTCACCCTCTTCAGGATGGCTCCGCCAACGCGTCAGAATCCGGATCGCAATGATGGGAGTCAGGCTAACCCTCCACCTCTACCTCCGCCTCCGGAGGCATGGCAAGCTTTGATGGCAGCCTCTAACGCCCATGCTCAGATGATGATCCAGCTCATGCAAGAGCGCAACCAAGGCCAAGGCAACCAAGGGAATCAAGGTCAAGGGCAGTTCAATCATCAGCCTCAGTTTCCAACCCTCAACCAATTCCTTGCAAATCAGCCAAAGTCTTTCAGCTATTGTGTCGAGGCCACAGACACCGATGATTGGCTCATGGATATCAACAAGCATTTTGAATGCAGCAATGTCAGACCTGAAGACTATGTCAAGTTCGCTTCTTTTCAGCTCAAGGATCAGGCAGCTGATTGGTTCCAGCAATACAAGGATTCCAGAGGTGGTCGAGTGATTACTTGGACTGATTTCTGTCGGGACTTTAAAGCTCACCATATTCCTACCAGTGTTGTTGAGAGCAAGCGTGAGGAGTTCCGCAATCTCAAGCAAGGCAACATGTCAGTGTATGAATACAACAAGCAGTTTCAGAAACTTGCTCGCTTTGCTAAGAAAGATGTTCCAGATGAGAAAAGTATGATCTATCAGTTCAGAGGTGGCCTTAGAGAGGATCTGCAGTTAGCTCTCGTTCTTTTTGAGCCTACTCAGTTTGATCAATTCTACAATATGGCACTTAAGCAAGAAGGTGCTCAGCTCAAGTGTGAGGCTTCTAAGAAGAGAATTAGAGATGCAGTGCAATCTTCTTCTTCCTCACAAGTGGCAGCTAAGCAGCAGAAGTTTTATCTTCCTTCTCCTCCGTTTCGTCAGCCTTACCAACAGAAGAACTCAGGTGCTCGTGGATCTTCCCACCCACCCAACCCAAGCTATCAGAACAAGTCTCAGTCTCAAGCTCCAAGGTCAAGTGCTCCTTATCACCGTCCGCTCTCAGAAGTGACTTGCAACAAGTGCTAGCAGAAAGGCCACTACACGAACAAATGCTTGAATCAAAGGCGCCTTCCTCCTCCTCCTCCTGTGAGATCTTCAAGCAATGCAGTGGTCAAGCATAATTCCAAGTTTGCAAAGGTGAACATGATGAATGCAGCTCAGGCAGAGGATTCTTCAGATGTGACCATCGGTAATCTTCCCGTTAATGATATTCCTGCAAAAGTTCTTTTTGACACTGGTGCATCGCTTAGTTTCATCTCAAGACCATTTGCATCTAAGCATGATTTGTCTTTCCAAGAGTTGCCTAGACCATTAGCAGTTGTCTCTCCCGCTAAAAGCATGAACGCAAGCTACATGGTTCCGGATGTTTCCATCAAGATGGGCGACTATAAATTTCTGTCTTCTCCAGTTGTTCTTGGCGATTCTGATATTGATCTTATTCTTGGGATGGACTGGCTTTCTAAGCACAAGGCTCAGCTTGATTGTGCTGCCAGGCAAATTCAATTGACACACCCTTCTCAGGATGTTATCATCTATGCCACTCGTGATGAAACCATTCTGTTGTTTTCTCTCAATGAGAAGGGCGAATTGGATGCTATTTCTCAAATTCCAGACGTTTGTGAGTACCAAGATGTCTTTCCACAAGAGCTTCCGGGTATGCCTCCTCATCGGCCAGTCGAGTTTGTTATTGATCTTGAGCCTGGAACAGAACCCGTTTGCAAGCATCCTTACAAGCTTGGACCCAAGGAGCTGAAAGAATTGAAGAAGCAGCTCGACGAACAAGAGCATCTGGGTTTGATCAGACCGAGTTCTTCCCCATGGAGTTGTGGAGTTCTTTTTTTCTAGAAGAAGGATGGCACGGACCGACTTTGTGTCGATTACCGTCCATTGAACAAGAAGACAATCAAGAACAAATACCCACTTCCCGACATCAATGAGCTTTTCGAGCAACTCAAAGGTGCTAAAGTCTTCTCCAAGCTTGACCTTCGTATGGGTTATCATTAGATTCACATTCGTGAAGAAGACATTCCCAAGACAGCATTCAGAACAAGCTATGGTTCTTATGAATATACTGTCATGTCTTTCGGCCTTGTCAATGCTCCTCCAACGTTCTCTCGCATGATGAACTTTATCTTCAACCCCTACACCAATGAATTTGTTCTGGTGTATCTCGATGATATCTTGGTCTTCTCCAAGAATAAGAAGGATCATGCCAAACATTTGCGATTGGTGCTCGACAAGCTCAGAGAGCATCAATTCTATGCGAAGTTTTCCAAGTGTGAGTTCTGGCTTGATGAAGTTCTTTATCTTGGTCATATCATCTCCGCCAAGGGAATTGCTGTTAATCCGGCGAAGGTTTCTGCAGTTGTGAATTGGGAACCTCCTCAGAATGTCAAGCAGCTCCGCAGTTTTCTCGGTCTTGCAAGCTATTGCCGAAGATTCGTTGAGAACTTCTCTACGATTGCAAAGCCTCTTTCCAACCTCCTCCAGAAGCATGTCAAGTATGTCTGGACGCCTGAGTGTGACGTCGCTTTCAACACCCTCAAAGAGAAGCTAGTCACAGCTCCTGTCTTGACTCCCCGTGACGAATCCAAGCCATTTGAAGTTTTCTGTGATGCTTCCCTTCAAGGTCTCGGTGCTGTGTTGATGCAAGAGAAGAAAGTTGTGGCCTATACCTCTCGTCAGTTGAAGCCCAACGAAAAGAACTACCCCAATCATGATCTTGAGTTGGCGGCAGTTGTCCATGCATTGATAACATGGAGACATCTCTTATTGGGAAGGCAAGTGGACATTTTCACCGATCACAAGAGCCTCAAGTATATCTTCACTCAACCCAACCTTAATCTCAGGAAAACCCGATGGGTCGAAATGATTCAGGAGTACAATCCGAGTATCGAATATACTCCTGGCAAGGCGAATGTGATTGCAGATGCTCTGAGCAGAAAGGCTTATTGCAACAGTCTAATTCTCAAGCCGTTTCAACCGGATCTTTGTGAGGCTTTCCGCAAGCTGAATCTTCAAGTTGTTCCTCAAGGCTTTCTTGCCAACCTCATAGTCTCTCCTACTTTGGAAGATCAGATTCGTGAGGCACAACTCCTGGATACCATGGTGAAGAAGGTGAAACGTGGTATTGTCAAGGGCATTCCTAAATACAAGTGCTATCGCTTGGATGACAAAGATACTCTTTTCTTCGAGGATCGAATTGTGGTTCCAAAAGGTGATCTGAGAAAGGTCATTATGAATGAGGCACACAATTCCCTCCTATCCATTCATCCTGGAAGTACAAAGATGTACCTTGACCTCAAGCAGTCATATTGGTGGACTCGAATGAAGCAAGAGATTGCTCAATTCGTGAATGAATCTGATGTCTGCAGAAGAGTGAAAGTAGAACACCAACGACCAGCTGGTCTCCTTCAACCTCTTGCTATTCCGGAATGGAAGTTTGATCATATCAAGATGGACTTCGTGACTGGTTTTCCTAAGTCCAAGCGTGGAAATGATGCTATCTTCGTTGTCATTAACAAGCTTACCAAAGTGGCTCATTTTCTTCCTATCAAAGAATCTATCACAGCAGCTTAGCTGGCAGAGCTATACACCTCCAGAATTGTCTCCTTGCACGGCATTCCACAATTGATATCTTCAGATCGTGGAAGCATCTTCACTCCTGAGTTCTGGGACTCCTTTCAGACAGCCATGGGCACCAACATTCGTTTCAGCACAGCTTTCCATCCTCAAACAAGTGGCCAAGTCGAGCGAGTCAATCAAATCCTTGAAGATATGCTCAGGTCTTGTGTCATCTCTTTCAGTATGAAGTGGGAAGATTGTCTTCCATATGCCGAGTTCTCCTATAACAACAGCTTTCAAGCGAGTTCGGGCAAGGCCCCATTCGAAATTCTCTATGGCAGAAAGTGTCGTACTCCTCTCAACTGGTCTGAGACAGGTGAACGCCAACTTCTTGGCAATGACTTGATCACAGAAGCCGAAGAAATGTGCAAAGTCATTCGTGAGAATCTCAAAGCCGTGCAATCGCGCCAAAAGAGTTACTATGATAGCAAGCACCGTGACTTGGCTTTTGAAATCGAAGACCATGTCTACCTCCGCGTCTCTCCAATGAAAGGCACTCGTCGCTTCGGTATCAAAGGGAAGCTTGCCCCTAGATACGTGGGTCCTTTCAAGATCATTGGCAAAAGAGGCGATCTCTCCTATCAACTTGAGCTTCCATCCAACTTTGCAAACGTGCACAATGTGTTTCACGTGTCATAGCTTCGCAAGTGCTTCAAGACTCCTGAGCGCACTATCAACTTCAAAGAGATTGACCTCCAAGAAGATCTCTCTTATCATGAGCATCCCGTTGCTATTCTTGAAGAAACCGAGTGCAAGACTCGCAACAAGTCAATCAAATTCCTGAAAGTGAAGTGGTCACACCATTCCGACCGAGAAGCCACCTGGGAGCGCGAGGATCACCTCCGTTCCGAATATCCGGAGTTATTTCAGTCCTAGATCTCGGGACGAGATCCTCTTGTAGTGGTGGAGTGTTGTAACACCCGGATGTAACTTTCCATATTTGTATCTCCAACTTTTGCCATTTTCGGCGATTTGATATGATATTCCCTCTGTGGTTGGGTTTTTGTCTTTTGTTTTTCATTTTATTCATGTCATGCATCTCATAGCATGTCATCATGTGCATTTTCATTTTGCATACGTGTTCGTCTCATGCATCCGAGCATTTTCCCTGTTGTCCGTTTCGCAATCCGACACTCCCACATGCACCGGTGCACCCCTATTGTCTCCTTTTCGTGTGCGGGTGTTGAACGTTCTCGGAATGGACCTAGCCTTGCCATGTGGCCCTGGTATAGCACCGGTAGACTACCTGTCAAGTTTCGGGTCATTTGGAGCTCGTTTGATACTCCAACGGTTAACCGTCCTCCCGCAAAGGCCTCTTTTGTGTTGCAGCCCAACACCCCTCCAAAACAGCCGAATAACCCATCTAACTCCCCTGCATGCTCTCGGTCGTTCGATCACGATCGTGTGGGAGAAAACCGCACCTCATTTGGACACTCCTAGCTCCCTCTACCTATAAATATAGCCTCTCCCCCGAAATTCACGGGCAAAACCCTAGAAATTCCCTCTCCGCGCGCCGGAAATCGTCTGCCGGCGCCGGAAACGTCCGCCCCGCGCGCCCGAGCCAATCAGGCCGCGCCACGTGGCCACCCGGCCACCGCGCGCGCCGCCGGCCC